>NC_091176.1:3719090-3781590 GCF_040958095.1 Procambarus clarkii
AGACCCAGGTGGTCTCTGTACCACCTGGATGGTGAAGACACAGGTGGTCACTGTACAGCAGTGTGTGCTACCAGCAACAAAAGTTGCTGGTAGCACTGGCTATGGTGAGCCCATAGTGGACTTACCTGGCACAGGAGCGGGGCTACAGTGAGCCCGTAGTGGACTTACCTGGCACAGGAGCGGGGCTACAGTGAGCCCGTAGTGGACTTACCTGGCACAGGAGCGGGGCTACAGTGAGCCCGTAGTGGACTTACCTGGCACAGGAGCGGGGCTACAGTGAGCCCGTAGTGGACGTACCTGGCACAGGAGTTGGGCTACAGTGAGCCCGTAGTGGACTTACCTGGCACAGGAGTTGGGCTACAGTGAGCCCGTAGTGGACTTACCTGGCACAGGAGCGGGGCTGTGGTGAGCCCGTAGTGGACTTACCTGGCACAGGAGCGGGGCTGTGGTGAGCCCGTAGTGGACTTACCTGGCACAGGAGCGGGGCTGTGGTCAGCCCGTAGTGGACTTACCTGGCACAGGAGCGGAGCTGTGGTGAGCCCGTAGTGGACTTACCTGGCACAGGAGCGGGGCTGTGGTCAGCCCGTAGTGGACTTACCTGGCACAGGAGCGAGGCTGTGGTGAGCCCGTAGTGGACTTACCTGGCACAGGAGCGGGGCTGTGGTGAGCCCGTAATTGAGTTTGGTTATTTGCGATAACCTTGTTACAGTGATATTTGGGTAAATGTTTTAAATGGAGGTGGGGTTTCCTCCTTTTTCCCTGTTTCTTTTCCGCTTCTGTTTTACCGCACTGGTTTTAGTCTTGTTTTAAATAACATTATCTTGGTGGTGGATATAGGTGCATAATGTTCACTAGTATGTCTCATTCTTCAAGAGCCTCTCTGGATGTGGAGTCGATGTTTACCAATGTGCCTGTGGATGAAACAATCAGGATGATGATGATTGTACTTCTCTAGACATACCCGAGAGCATACTGAGAGAGTTACTCCAAGCTTGCACTAAAGAGGCACCCTTCTTGAGTCCCGATGGGCACATGTATAAGCAAGTAGATGGGGTCGCCATGGGTTCTCCCCCTAGGTGTCCTGTTTGCGAACTTCTACAAAGGTACCTTAGAGCAGAAGGTCTTAGTTGACATGGGCTTAAAAACCTGCCATATCCTGCAGGTATGTTGACGACATATTTATGCAGATACCTCAAGTCAGACGTTTGCAGCAGGTGAAGGAAGCCTTCGAGCAAAAATCGGTGTTAAGTTTCACTTATGAGATGGAGAGTGATGGGAAGCTGCCCTTTCTAGATGTAACCATCGCGAAAAGGAATGGAGGCTTTCACACTGCAGTCTACACTAAGGACACGAACATAGGAATGTCTTAATGCTAACAGTGACTGCCCGGACAGGTTCAAGCGGAGGCTTAAGTCGACTGAGCTCTCACTCACAGCTCTGGTTGGAAGCAACGTCGTCTATGCCTTCTCATGCCCAATTGGGGATTGTCCGCCCCAACGATCTCAGTATATAGGCAAGACAACAACATCTGTCTCCAGGCGATTAACAATGCACAAACAACAGGGCATCATGAAGGACCATATAATCTCCACACACAACCAGATCACCACCAGTGACATCTTAACAAGCAACACTGAAGTAATGGACAGATATAACGACAGCAGGAGAGTGGACATGAGCGAGGCGCTACACATTAAGAAGTCCACACCAACACTTAACAACCAGCTAACACACAATTACATTCTACCCACTTCCAGACCCAGAACCAACGCTGAGACACCATCCAATGACTCTACCTAACGACCATAACCCGCTCTGTTGACACTTTTAATACCCAATTAATAACCCCCTGATCCATTTATTCATTGATACATTTAATACATACTTAATACCCCCCATGTTATGGCATTCATCCACCACCTTACCCAAAGTGTATATAATCCCATGTTATACATGGTAAAATTGAAAATGTAAGGTGTACCTTGCGAAACGCATCCCCAGGCGTCAGACAATAATAAAGTGTAAAAGTGAACTTTGGAGAGTTAATTTTTCAACTTTTCTCGACAGTGAAGAAAAACATAAGAAATATTGAGAAGATGTGGTTAGAATCATTAATCTTAACCTTTCGGTCATATTCAACATTTACATATATATACAAACACACATGGATATTCCGTGTTGACTATTTTCTTGTTTAGGGCTTCTGTCTCTGACTAGTGCTCTTGCATCTTGGTATTGTTGAAAGATGATCTCTACAAATATCAGATTTGTTCAAGATATAGGGGCCTCGTAGCCTGGTGGATAGCGCGCAGGGCTCGTAATTCTGTGGCGCGGGTTCGATTCCCGCACGAGGCAGAAACAAATGGGCAAAGTTTCTTTCACCCTATGCCCCTGTTACCTAGCAGTAAAATAGGTACCTGGGTGTTAGTCAGCTGTCACGGGCTGCTTCCTGGGGGTGGAGGCCTGGTCGAGGACCGGGCCGCGGGGACACTAAAACCCCGAAAATCATCTCAAGATAACCTCAAGAAGATTGCGAAATGAATTGCACGTCTCTGCGGTGATGGTTGTGTTCAGTGTGTGCTTAAGGTCTTCCAAAAGGTGCCTCGTGACTCGCAGAAATTTAGTCTCCTCATTGAGGATGTCGTTGATATCATTCCTGTAGTGTTAACTTGGTACCAACACACACACACACACGCTGCTCTCTTGTTAACTTAACTTTTTGTTAAACCTTCCAGATTGTTAAGTTATTTTGCTGCTTCCTGGAGTCGTGGAGTCAGAATTTTCCATGTGTGTTCCTCGTTCGTATCCCCGCTTCTGCTTTTTTTTTGTTTTTTTTTTGAGCTATATACAAGAGTAATTACATTCTTGTAGAGCCACTAGTACGCGTAGCGTTTCGGGCAGGTCCCTGGAATACGTTCCCCTGCCGCGAAGAATCGTTGTTACAACCAAGTACACATTTTACTGTTGAGTTAAACAGAGGCTACAGTTAAGGATTTGCGCCCAGTAAATCCTCCCCGGCCAGGATACGAACCCATGACATAGCGCTCGCGGAACGCCAGGCGAGTGTCTTACCACTACACCACGGAGACTGAAAGTAGTAGTCCCGGGGAAACGTGAAATGTGTCAGTGGTGATAACTTTTCTGTTGTCCTCTAGCTTGTGGATGTCGTCTAGAAGCACTTCGACCTCAAGGCGTTTGTTATGCTTTTTAGGTGTTGATAGGAAGTGAGAGTTTAGACTGAGGTGCAAGAGGCCTTGTTGGTCCTGAGTAAGTTCGTAGGTTGTGAGTTGATGTACCTCTCTTTTGGACGACCAATCTTCAACTGTCTACTATATAGGACTGTCAACTTTCGCACGGTCTTGGTTTCTACTTGTATTTTGTGGTTTCTACTTTAGGTTCTACCTTTCGCCCGTCCTGTTTTGCCCCGCTCCTGTGCCAGGTAAGTCCACTACGGGCTCACCATAGCCCGTGCTACTTGCAACTGTTTGTTCCCAGTAGCTGAATCTAAAACAACTGTCTCCTCACTTGAGGAATGAACCTTGTAAGGTGGAACGTTATGTAAATTATTATAAGTATAATACATCCTACAGTTAATTTGTATTCTTTTAGTACCTCGGCGGTATGGGTTCAATCCTGGTCGGGTCCTTTACAGTCCTTGGTGATTATATATATATATGTCGTACCTAGTAGCCAGAACTCACTTCTATGCCTACTACGCAAGGCCCGATTTGCCTAATAAGCCAAGTTTTCATGAATTGTTTTTCGACTACCTAACCTACCTAACCTAACCTATAAAGATAGGTTAGGTTAGGTAGGGTTGGTTAGGTTCGGTCATATATCTACGTTAATTTTAACTCCAATAAAAAAAAGTTCACCTCATTCGTAATGAAATGGGTAGCTTTATCATTTCATAAGAAAAAAATTAGAGAAAATATAATAATTCAGGAAAACTTTGCTTATTAGGCAAATCGGGCCTTGCATAGTAGGCATAGAAGTGAGTTCTGGCTACTAGGTACGACATATATATATATATATATATTTACATACACGTCTAACCTCCACTTGAAATAATGGTAATCCAATATCCGTTGTTACCCAATGATCTGTACCACAAGTGTTTCCTAAACGAGCATGTGAGAAAGAGCTCCTCCAATACAAAAGTTGTAAACAAATGGTCTTGTTAAAAGCAGTAACTGTAGCTAAACATTTTCAGTGTAAATACGACAATAAAAATGAGAAAGTTGGCGTTGAGTCCAAGAAATTTGTACATGTTTACCTCACCAGTGTGGTTTTGTGTCTGCAGATGTCGAGCCTCCAGTACCCTTGTTTATTTCTGTTTTATATACAAGAGTTGTTGCATTCTTGTACACCATAACGTTTCAGGAAGGTCCTTAATCCTAAATTTTCCCTGGAATACGACCCCACCAAACAACCAGGGGCCAGATTCACGAAAGGACTTACGAACGTTTACATCTTTCCTCAATCTTTGACGGCTTTGGTTACGTTTATTAAACAGTTTACAAGCATGAAAACGTCCCATTTAACTGTTGTTATTGTTATAAACAGCCTCCTGGTGCTTCCGAGTTCATTAACTGTTTAATAATTGTAAACAAAGTCGCCAAAGATTGAGAAAAGATGTACAGGTTCGTAAGTGCTTTCGTGAATCTGGTCCCAGGTACTTATTGTCACCCATAACAGCGACTCTAAGGCTTGGAACACCTGCTCAGTCCACTATATCCTCCTATTAACATCTACCTCACGCATACACTCATTTACTCTCTCCAGCACCCCCCTCACTCGCCCCTCCATGCTACACCGTTGAAAGATCCAACCTGATTTCTCTCTTGGCTAACGGACTGATTCCCTGCCTCCGTTACTAGGACACCATGTGTACTGGAGCTCAGTACGACTCCCAGCTTCTGCTAGTAGCGGCCAAACTAGCGTTCATTTCACTCAAACTAGCAAACTAGCGTTCATTTCACTCCTGTAATGTTTAAATGAGCGTTTTGCATGTATTACAATGGCCCGTTGCGCCATCGATGCCCCAACTGGCAGTATATATAACGGTTTGGTGGAGTTTTGGAGATTATGGACCCAAGAGTCTTATTACATACATACATAGTTTTTGTTCGTAGCTTTTGTTCTATAATGGCTAGCGGTTGTGGCCTATTAGTTAGCCTACTACTCTACTTTCTCTAGACACTACCGTGTAACGCGAATTATTCCGAGGAGGTAAATGTTAATGTATGCCAGCACACTCCCTCAGTCAAGTGCTTGTGCTGTCTGGCACAAGCACGCCCCTTTCCCTCATGTGTTTTGATACGGTTAGTCAGAAAGGCGGGAGAGGAAGGGAGAGAGAGAGAGAGAGAGAGAGAGAGAGAGCAAAAGAGACAGAGAGCAAGAGAGAGCGAAAACAAGAGAGAGAGAGGACAAGAGAGAGAAGGCAAAAGAGAGAGGACAAGAGAGAGCAGTCGCTATTGTTTCCATGACTCACTCTATGACCCCCCCCCCCACCCCCTTCTCTCTCCTCACCATCAAATTGTTAGTCTGGCTTCGTGACGTGACTGCTGCTCGTGCCTCACTTCCCTCTCACAACATTGAGAGATGCACCACAAGTTACGTATAATAACGCATTATACGATTCTTGCGAAAATGAACAAGTCGAATAAGTTTGAGAACTGGCAAAATAAAAGGTGGGGGGGGGGAGTGGGTGAAAACTACATACCAGGGGCCAGATTCACGAAGCAGTTACGCAAGTACTTACGAATGTGTACATCTTTCCTCAATCTTTGACGGCTTTGATTACATTTATTAAACAGTTTACCACCATGGAAACTTCACAATCAACTGTTTTTATTGTTATAAACAGCCTCCTGGTACTTCGGAGCTCATTAACTGTTTAATAAATGTAAACCAAGCCGCCAAAGATTGAGAAAAGAGGTACAGGTTCGTAAGTGCTTGCGTAACTGCTTCGTGAACCTGGCCCCTGGAGCATACCTGATTGTTGGGGTTCTGGGAGTTCTTCTTCTCCCCGAGCCCGGCCTGGGGCCAGGCTCAACTTGTGATAATGTGGTCCAACAGGCTGTTACTTGGAGCTGCCACTACAGACTGGTTGGTCCGGCACTTCTTGCAAGAACCTGTTCAAGTGCCTCTTGAATACATCCACCTTTGTTCCAGCAATATTTCTAATGCTTGCTGGGAGGGTGTTGAACAGCTGTGGACCTCTGATGTTCAGTGTTCTCTGATTGTGCCTCTACTCTTCACTGGTTCTGTTCTGCATTTCCTTCCGTATCTTTCACTCCAGTATGTTGTTATTCTACTGTGCAAATTTGGGACCTGGACCTAGATTCACGAAGCTCCATCTGTTTCTTCGTAAGTAGGTGTGTTACGGAGGTTCTTAAGTATTGCCTAAGAACGTTCCTACGTCCGATTCAGGAAAATTTACTTGCTAAGATTTTAGCAATTTCACTTAAGTCTCACTAGATGTCACTATGGCTTTTCGTTTAGCCAATCAGAGAAAAGGTAACATTTTTCATTTTACAGCTGTAGCCAATCACGACGCTGGCAATAACGGAGCTTATATGTCATCACTTGCCACCTATTTACGTCAAATTTCTTATAAAATTAGTATATTTCGAAATAAAATATTTTTTTTCTTTCAAATTGTACAGTCAGCACTGACATTGTAGTAAACAAATATGTTAAATTTGTTGTTTACCTACGTAATTCTATGAGATAGTGTGTAGCTTTCCTTGTCGCTCCCAAGACTTGAGAAGCGATGGTATTTAGGTCGACTTGAGAATGGTCCAGGACGGACCGAAACGTCGTCGTCCCTTCACCTTCTAGTGTGTGGTCTGGTCAACGATGGTATTTATTTACGTATATATTTACTTTTTTTTCACTGTTGATGGTAATTGAAAAATCAATTCTCCAAAATTCCTTTTTATTTCTAGTCTGACGCGACACTTGAACGCGTTTCGTAATAACTTATTACATTTTCAAAGACTTTAGTTTACACACACACAACTATAACTGAACAGAGCTTAAACATCTTCGATTTTATACCTGCATTTGGGTGAGGTGATATGTTACAACAGTTTTGGATGAGGTGAAAACAAACTTTCAACACAAGACAGAACACGAAACAATGGTTATAATATTTTGTAAGTTAAAGGGAGGAATGGAAGTAACTGCAAAGGGCCTATTGGCCCATATTTCTTGATGCTTCTATATTGGTACGGAGTCTTGAAGTGGGTAGAATATAGTTGTGCATTAATTGGCTGTTTATTGCTGGTGTTGACTTCTTAATGTGTAGTATATATTTATATATTTTCTAGCTTGATTTTGGCATTTACGGCTTCAGCGGGTAGGCAGTTCCATGGGTTTTAAAACTCTGGGTATAAAAACTTGTTTTCAGTCCTACTTGAGAGAAGATACTCTCCAACACCATATCTGTGATTGCCCTGTTATCAGTGACTTCAGACCAAATGGTATGAGGTATTTTGAGCTCTGTAATTACTTCATACACTCAGGAATATTGGAAGATATTCTTGTGCTATACCCAGATTTTGCCAGTGGAGGCTAATAGATCAGCCTTACATTTCTTGTTCTCTCCTGGTGCCATGTATGACTAACCATCCTGTGAGATGGGAGTATTAGATGAACTTATAGCTAGTTTTTGATCTACACTTTAATCTTTCATATGGAATAGGGTAGCAGCACATTGCTGTGTATGCCTAAGCTACTTAATACAAAAATCAGTAATAAAGGTTTTAAATTATAGTTTGTATTATTATCAGTATTATCCTTATTAAATCATGTTAACCATGGATCATTAAGATATCATGTCGATATGTAATAGTCATTTTTCTTTTGAATCATTCATTAAATTGTGCATTATGTCTCAATTTTTCACTTCTTTGGATATACTGTACAAATGATAGGATAAAAATAAACCAGAAATATGTTTCATTATATTTTTTATTTAAATAATCAATATTTTTACAGCTGACAGGATTTTTTTTAACTCACAGGTGCACTTATCTATTAAAACAAAAAATAGGTTTATTATTAAACACAGCCTAATTGTGTAACAGAGGAAGAGGTCTTGGACACACATTTGTTCAAGGCTGCATGTAGAGGACTCAGCCAAGCGATGTACCTCATCACATAATGATAATTTAAACCATCGTTGTTATGAATAACTATAGGAAGAAGCTTCTTGAGTCTGATGTGTGCATACAGGTAACACAACAGTACTGTAGAACATGCAACACAATAAGTGTGGAATATAATTGCAGCAAAAATTATATTAGGTAAGGGTTTGTCCAGGTTAAAATTGAATAATAACTGAACAAACGTTTGTAATTAATGGAATATGAAGGTGTATAAATTGTGAGGTGTCTGACTCGGGCGTTTTTGACAACTCATTTTCTCTTTGCTAAAATTGTATTTATATATTGTTATGCTAGGCTGCAGTAGCTGAGGCTTGGCTGTATTGGGCTAGGTTGGGTTAGGTTAGGTTGGGCCAGGTTAGGCTGGGCTAGGTTAGGCTGGGATGAGTTAGGTTGGGCTAGGTTAGGCTGGGATGAGTTAGGTTGGGCTAGGTTAGGCTGGGATGAGTTATGTTGGGCTAGGTTAGGCTGGGATGAGTTAGGTTGGGCTAGGTTAGGAAGGGATGAGTTAGGTTGGGCTAGGTTAGGCTGGGATGAGTTAGGTTGGGCTAGGTTAGGCTGGGATGAGTTAGGTTGGGCTAGGTTAGGCTGGTATGAGTTAGGCTGGGCTAGGTTAGGCTGGTATGAATTAGGTTGGACTAGGTTAGTCTGGGATGAGTTAGGTTGGGCTAGGTTAGGAAGGGATGAGTTAGGTTGGGCTAGGTTAGGCTGGGATGAGTTAGGTTGGGCTAGGTTAGGCTGGGATGAGTTAGGTTGGGCTAGGTTAGGCTGGGATGAGTTAGGTTGGGCTAGGTTAGGCTGGGATGAGTTAGGTTGGGCTAGGTTAGGCTGGTATGAGTTAGGCTGGGCTAGGTTAGGCTGGTATGAATTAGGTTGGACTAGGTTAGTCTGGGATGAGTTAGGTTGGGCTAGGTTAGGAAGGGATGAGTTAGGTTGGGCTAGGTTAGGCTGGGATGAGTTAGGTTGGGCTAGGTTAGGCTGGGATGAGTTAGGTTGGGCTAGGTTAGGCTGGGATGAGTTAGGTTGGGCTAGGTTAGGAAGGGATGAGTTAGGTTGGGCTAGGTTAGGCTGGGATGAGTTAGGTTGGGCTAGGTTAGGCTGGGATGAGTTATGTTGGGCTAGGTTAGGCTGGTATGAGTTAGGCTGGTATGAGTTAGGTTGGACTAGGTTAGTCTGGGATGAGTTAGGTTGGCCTAGGTTAGGCTGGTATAAGTTAGGTTGGACTAGGTTAGTCTGGGATGAGTTAGGTTGGGCTAGGTTAGGCTGGTATAAGTTAGGTTGGCCTAGGTTAGGCTGGTATAAGTTAGGTTGGGCTAGGTTAGGCTGGTATAAGTTAGGTTGGGCTAGGTTAGGCTGGTATAAGTTAGGTTGGGCTAGGTTAGGCTGGGATGAGTTAGGTTGGGCTAGGTTAGGCTGGTATAAGTTAGGTTGGGCTAGGTTAGGCTGGTATAAGTTAGGTTGGCCTAGGTTAGGCTGGTATAAGTTAGGTTGGGCTAGGTTAGGCTGGTATAAGTTAGGTTGGGCTAGGTTAGGCTGGTATAAGTTAGGTTGGCCTAGGTTAGGCTGGTATAAGTTAGGTTGGGCTAGGTTAGGCTGGTATAAGTTAGGTTGGGCTAGGTTAGGCTGGTATGAGTTATGTTGGACTAGGTTAGTCTGGGATGAGTTAGGTTGGGCTAGGTTAGGCTGGTATAAGTTAGGTTGGCCTAGGTTAGGCTGGTATAAGTTAGGTTGGGCTAGGTTAGGCTGGTATAAGTTAGGTTGGGCTAGGTTAGGCTGGTATAAGTTAGGTTGGCCTAGGTTAGGCTGGTATAAGTTAGGTTGGGCTAGGTTAGGCTGGTATAAGTTAGGTTGGGCTAGGTTAGGCTGGTATGAGTTAGGTTGAACTAGGTTAGTCTGGGATGAGTTAGGTTGGGCTAGGTTAGGCTGGTATAAGTTAGGTTGGGCTATGTTAGGCTGGTATAAGTTAGGTTGGGCTAGGTTAGTCTGGTATAAGTTAGGTTGGGCTAGGTTAGGCTGGTATGAGTTAGGTTGGGCTAGGTTAGGCTGGTATAAGTTAGGTTGGGCTAGGTTAGGCAGCTTGACATTGAGTCAGGTTTGTTCTCGACTCACACTCGAGTTATTCCGGGTTCGAGACCTGAGCGGGACAGAAATGGTTGGGCACATTTCCTATCACCTAATGCACGTGTTCATGTAGCATTTACATATTAACTACTGGAATAATATCTTGCTATTATAAATCTAAATATAATAGAAAAATACATATTTACATATTGGCCTTCTGTTACTGGTAACAAACTGTGTGCTCTTAAGAGTAGTGTGTCCCCGTGGCCTTCTTCAGTAATCGGCGGTGGGAAACGGCTCTGGCTGGGTTGCATATTGGCCATACACGCCTAACTCTTGTACACTTAATGGAGCGCCGCCCTCTTCCCTTATTGTCCAAACTGCATTGTCCCTCTTACAGTCGTGCATATCCTTAATTGTTGAATGTCCTGACTTCCAGAACGAGCGTATGTCTTGCTTTCCGACCGTCCCTCGCGGTCGCTTGTCCCTCGATAGTATTCTTGGTGACTCGGATACTTTTGATATCGTTCGCCTTATGCGTTTCTGTTCTCGTATTGGCATCCTTGGTGATATTTAGCGCCCTCTGGTTATCCCACACATTTGATGGTGCTACATAGCCCTCCCGGCTTGGTGCCTTCCGTTGATAATTACTTACTTACCCCCCATCCCCTGTGACAACCTTTACCCATTAGACAACCCATCCACTGTGGTGACCCATCCCCCGGTGGCGACCCATCCCCTGTGGCGACACATCCACTGTGGCGACCCATCCCCCGATGGCGACCCATCCACTGTGACGACCCATCCCCGGTGGCGACCCATCCCCGGTGGCGACCTATCCCCGGTGGCGACCCATCCCCTGTGGCGACCCATGCCCTGTGGCGACCCATCCCCTGTGGCGACCCATCCCCTGTGGCGACCCATCCCCTGTGGCGACCCATCCCCTGTGGCGACCCATCCCCTGTGGCGACCCATCCACTGTGGCGACCCATCCACTGTAGCAGCCCATCCACTGTGGCGACCCATCCCCTGTGGCGACCCATCCCCGGTGGCAACCCATCCCAGGTGGCGACCCAACCCCGGGGGCGACCTATCCCCTGTGGCGACCCATCCCCTGTGGCGACCCATCCACTGTGGCAGCCCATCCACTGTGGCAGCCCATCCACTGTGGCGACCCATCCCCTGTGGCGACCCATCCACTGTAGCAGCCTATCCACTGTGGCGACCCATCCCCTGTGGCGACCCATCCACTGTGGCGACCCATCCACTGTGGCAGCCCATCCACTGTGGCAGCCCATCCACTGTGGCGACCCATCCACTGTGGCGACCCATCCCCTGTGGCGACCCATCCCCCGGTGGCGACCCATCCCCCGGTGGCGACCCATCCCCCAGTGGCGACCCATCCACTGTGGTGACCGATCCACTGTGGCGACCCATCCCCTGTGGCGACCCATCCACTGTGGCGACCCATCCCCTGTGGCGAGCCATCCACTGTGGCGACCCATCCACTGTGGCGACCCATCCCCCGGTGGCGACCCATCCCCCGGTGGCGACCCATCCCCCGGTGGCGACCCATCCCCCGGTGGCGACCCATCCACTGTGGCGACCCATCCCCCGGTGGCGACCCATCCACTGTGACGACCCATCCACTGTGACGACCCATCCCCCTGTGGCGACCCATCCCCTGGTGGCGACCCATCCCCCGGTGGCGACCCATCCCCCGGTGGCGACCCATCCCCCGGTGGCGACCCATCCCCCGGTGGCGACCCATCCCCCGGTGGCGACCCATCCCCTGTGGCGACCCATCCCCCGGTGGCGACCCATCCCCTGTGGCGACACATCCCCTGTGGCGACCCATCCCCCGGTGGCGACCCATCCCCCGGTGGCGACCCATCCCCCGGTGGCGACCCATCCCCCGGTGGCGACCCATCCCCTGTGGCGACCCATCCCCCGGTGGCGACCCATCCACTGTGGCGACCCATCCACTGTGGCGACCCATCCACTGTGGCGACCCATCCACTGTGGCGACCATCCCCCGGTGGCGACCCATCCCCTGTGGCGACCCATCCCCTGTGGCGACCCATCCACTGTGGCGACCTATCCACTGTGGCGACCCATCCACTGTGGCGACCCATCCACTGTGGCGACCCATCCCCCGGTGGCGACCCATCCCCCGGTGGCGACCCATCCCCCGGTGGCGACCCATCCACTGTGGCGACCCATCCACTGTGGCGACCCATCCCCCGGTGGCGACCCATCCCCCGGTGGCGACCCATCCCCCGGTGGCGACCCATCCCCTGTGGCGACCCATCCCCCGGTGGCGACCCATCCCCTGTGGCGACCCATCCCCGGTGGCGACCCATCCACTGTGGCGACCCATCCCCTGTGGCGACCCATCCCCCGGTGGCGACCCATCCACTGTGACGACCCATCCCCCTGTGGCGACCCATCCCCCGGTGGCGACCCATCCCCCGGTGGCGACCCATCCCCCGGTGGCGACCCATCCACTGTGGCGACCCATCCCCTGTGGCGACCCATCCCCTGTGGCTACCCATCCCCTGTGGCGACCCATCCCCTGTGGCGACCCATCCCCCGGTGGCGACCCATCCCCCGGTGGCGACCCATCCCCCGGTGGCGACCCATCCCCCGGTGGCGACCCATCCACTGTGACGACCCATCCCCTGTGGCGACCCATCCCCCGGTGGCGACCCATCCACTGTGACGACCCATCCACTGTGGCGACCCATCCACTGTGGCGACCCATCCCCTGTGGCGACCCATCCCCTGTGGCGACCCATCCCCCGGTGGCGACCCATCCCCCGGTGGCGACCCATCCACTGTGACGACCCATCCCCTGTGGCGACCCATCCCCCGGTGGCGACCCATCCACTGTGACGACCCATAACCCGGTGGCGACCCATCCCCTGTGGCGACCCATAACCCGGTGGCGACCTATCCCCCGGTGGCGACCCATCCACTGTGACGACCCATCCCCTGTGGCGACCCATCCCCTGTGGCGACCCATCCCCGGTGGCGACCCATCCCCTGTGGCGACCCATCCCCTGTGGCGACCCATCCCCCGGTGGCGACCCATCCCCCGGTGGCGACCCATCCCCCGGTGGCGACCCATCCCCCGGTGGCGACCCATCCACTGTGACGACCCATCCGCTGTGACGACCCATCCGCTGTGACGACCCATCCGCTGTGGCGACCCATCCGCTGTGGCGACCCATCCACTGTGACGACCCATCCACTGTGACGACCCATCCGCTGTGGCGACCCATCCGCTGTGGCGACCCATCCACTGTGGCGACCCATCCCCCGGTGGCGACCCATCCACTGTGGCGACCCATCCCCCGGTGGCGACCCATCCCCTATGGCGACCCATCCCCTGTGGCGACCCATCCCCTGTGGCGACCCATCCCCTGTGGCGACCCATCCCCCTGTGGCGACCCATCCCCCTGTGGCGACCCATCCCCCTGTGGCGACCCATCCACTGTGGCGACCCATCCACTGTGGCGACCCATCCCCCGGTGGCGACCCATCCCCCGGTGGCGACGCATCCACTGTGACGACCCATCCCCTGTGACGACCCATCCACTGTGGCGACCCATCCACTGTGGCGACCCATCCACTGTGGCGACCCATCCACTGTGGCGACCCATCCACTGTGGCGACCCATCCACTGTGGCGACCCATCCCCTGTGACGACCCATCCACTGTGGCGACCCATCCACTGTGGCGACCCATCCACTGTGGCGACCCATCCACTGTGGCGACATAAACCATGTGTAAACAAGGAATTGGAATGGTGGTGTTGATGTGGAGGCTGCGGCCCCTAGCTGCTCTCTCTTCCTACACGTGACGTCACATCAAGGCTGACACACCACACCTGTCGCCCCAACACTGTCATGTCCCCCCCCAACACTGCCATGTCCCCCCCAACACTGTCATGTCCCCCCCAACACTGTCATGTCCCCCCCAACACTGTCATGTCCCCCCCAACACTGTCATGTCCCCCCCAACATGTCCCCCTGGTGTGTTACGTGGTAAGTTTATTGGAAGAATTGGATACACAACTTGAGTAAGCTATGTTTACTTAGTGAGGTACCATAGAACGTTATCAGTAGACCTGGCCAGGTATGTTGAGAGCTTGTGCTCTAGGTAAGATATCTACGCTACAAGGGGGAGAAGGGGGCTTAATTAAGAGGTCTACGCTACAAGGGGGAGAAGGGTGCAGCTTGGTGTACCTGAATGGTTCACCTGTCACGGGACAGGTAGCCAGCTATAAAGCTCTGGCCATGTTATTCTCTGGGCCAAGGATCACTGGCGTCATTCAATCTGCGAATAATAATGATTTTGTCTCTTTCTCTCGAAAGCTGTTTTGCTTTCTGGGTGTTGCTTCGTTGTTGAAGGGACGTTTGTGGGTTGTGTAACACCTTATATGTTGCAGACTGATGCAACTTAACACCCACCTTACAGGAGGAGGAACTTAGTCAAGTCATTGCTTTTATGTACCAAGCTTACGACGCACTTTTGTGTTTGTTAATCTTCCTTGTCTGCGTCCATCTTTCTCCCTCCTTTATCAGGCATTATATATGTTATTCCAGCGTCCCGTGTTGACCAAGTGCTGAGAGAGAAAGTTGGACACTTGTCCTTCCTGGCAGGACAAGTGTACTGAGCATGGTGGCTCATCTTGCCAGACATTACAACACGCTAGAACAGGAAGGAACCCCCTTTGTTGATGCTGGCACTTATACCAGGCGCAGCTGGCACTTATACCAGGCGCAGCTGGCACTTATACCAGGCGCAGCTGGCACTTATACCAGGCGCAGCTGGCACTTATACCAGGCGCAGCTGGCACTTATACCACACACAGCTGGCACTTATACCACACGCAGCTGGCACTTATACCACACACAGCTGGCACTTATACCAGGCGCAGCTGGCACTTATACCAGGCGCAGCTGGCACTTATACCACACACAGCTGGCACTTATACCACACACAGCTGGCACTTATACCACACGCAGCTGGCACTTATACCAGGCGCAGCTGGCACTTATACCACACACAGCTGGCACTTATACCACACACAGCTGGCACTTATACCAGGCGCAGCTGGCACTTATACCACACACAGCTGGCACTTATACCACACACAGCTGGCACTTATACCACACACAGCTGGCACTTATACCACACACAGCTGGCACTTATACCAGGCGCAGCTGGCACTTATACCACACACAGCTGGCACTTATACCACACACAGCTGGCACTTATACCACACACAGCTGGCACTTATACCACACACAGCTGGCACTTATACCAGGCGCAGCTGGCACTTATACCACACACAGCTGGCACTTATACCACACACAGCTGGCACTTATACCACACACAGCTGGCACTTATACCACACACAGCTGGCACTTATACCAGGCGCAGCTGGCACTTATACCAGGAGCAGCTGGCACTTATACCACACACAGCTGGCACTTATACCAGGCGCAGCTGGCACTTATACCAGGAGCAGCTGGCACTTATACCACACGCAGCTGGCACTTATACCAGGCGCAGCTGGCACTTATACCACACACAGCTGGCACTTATACCACACACAGCTGGCACTTATACCACACACAGCTGGCACTTATACCACACACAGCTGGCACTTATACCAGGAGCAGCTGGCACTTATACCAGGCGCAGCTGGCACTTATACCAGGCGCAGCTGGCACTTATACCACACACAGCTGGCACTTATACCACACACAGCTGGCACTTATACCACACACAGCTGGCACTTATACCACACACAACTGGCACTTATACCACACACAGCTGGCACTTATACCACACACAGCTGGCACTTATACCACACACAGCTGGCACTTATACCACACGCAGCTGGCACTTATACCACACACAACTGGCACTTATACCACACACAGCTGGCACTTATACCACACACAGCTGGCACTTATACCACACGCAGCTGGCACTTATACCACACACAGCTGGCACTTATACCACACACAGCTGGCACTTATACCACACGCAGCTGGCACTTATACCACACACAGCTGGCACTTATACCACACACAACTGGCACTTATACCACACACAACTGGCACTTATACCACACACAGCTGGCACTTATACCACACACAGCTGGCACTTATACCACACGCAGCTGGCACTTATACCACACACAACTGGCACTTATACCACACACAGCTGGCACTTATACCACACACAGCTGGCACTTATACCACACGCAGCTGGCACTTATACCACACACGCAGCTGGCACTTATACCAGGAGCAGCTGGCACTTATACCAGGCGCAGCTGGCACTTATACCAGGCGCAGCTGGCACTTATACCACACACAGCTGGCACTTATACCACACACAGCTGGCACTTATACCACACACAGCTGGCACTTATACCACACACAACTGGCACTTATACCACACACAGCTGGCACTTATACCACACACAGCTGGCACTTATACCACACACAGCTGGCACTTATACCACACGCAGCTGGCACTTATACCACACACAACTGGCACTTATACCACACACAGCTGGCACTTATACCACACACAGCTGGCACTTATACCACACGCAGCTGGCACTTATACCACACACAGCTGGCACTTATACCACACACAGCTGGCACTTATACCACACACAGCTGGCACTTATACCACACGCAGCTGGCACTTATACCACACACAGCTGGCACTTATACCACACACAACTGGCACTTATACCACACACAACTGGCACTTATACCACACACAGCTGGCACTTATACCACACACAGCTGGCACTTATACCACACGCAGCTGGCACTTATACCACACACAACTGGCACTTATACCACACACAGCTGGCACTTATACCACACACAGCTGGCACTTATACCACACGCAGCTGGCACTTATACCACACACGCAGCTGGCACTTACACAGTTGGCACTTAACATATGCAAAACAAAATATATTAATGTTAATAATGCCAAGTTATGCGGTGTAGAAGATAATATAGAGATAAGCGGACAGGTGAGTGGAGGAGATGGTACTAGAGAACAGTCTCTAATATTGCAATAACATGGGCAACTATTCAGTTGTGGAGAGTAGGCAGTCTTGGGGCAGTGTTCCTGGCTGTGTGCCCACACACTACCGTTGCTTGCCTGTCCTCTGGCGTCCCCGCTCACATGGGAGGGAATAGAGTGAACTCCCCGAACGGAAGAAAATGTACATATGCTGGTTAGCATTGTTAATGTGTGGCCACGTCTGTGGTAGAAAATAATAATAAAAAAAATAATGGTGATTGGAGCAGTAACTCGGTGAGAAACACCAAAGGTGTCACTGAAGCTTACTAAATGCTCTTAAGAGATCAATACCTTTTTGTTACAATAGCCTATATTTTGTGAGATGTTTTCGGGGCTTAGCGTCCCCGCGGCCCGGTCCTCGACCAGGCCTTCTTTTTGTTACCGCCCCCCCCCCTCCCCACAGGAAGCAGCCTGCAGCAGCTGTCTAACTCCCAGGTACCTATTTACTGCTAGGTAACAGAAACATCAGAGTGAAAGGAACATTTTGCCCATTTGTCTCCGCCTCCACCGGGGATCGAACCCGGAACCTCAGCACTACAAATCCGAACCGCTGTCCACTCAGCTGCCAGGCGCTCCTACTGCCGGGTATAACAACATTAGGTTCAGTCAACATTACATAGCCTAAATTAGGGAAAGACTAAAGTTTCTGCCAGTTAAACTAATACTACATAAATGGTTCTTGAATGATTGTAGATGACAAGTACCGGTGTAGAAACTGTGTACTTACACCGGTACTATGTACTAGTCCAACGGTGTAGGTACAGTGTACCTACACCGTTGGGGTGTAGTGGTGGCTGGCCGTACTTGACGGTGGGTGGTGGGGTGTAGTGGTGGCTGGCCATACTTGACGGTGGGTGGTGGGGTGTAGTGGTGGCTGGCCATACTTGACGGTGGGTGGTGGGGTGTAGTGGTGGCTGGCCGTACTTGACGGTGGGTGGTGGGGTGTAGCAGTGCCTGGCCGTACTTGACGGTGGGTGGTGGGGGTGTAGCAGTGCCTGGCCATACTTGACGGTGGGTGGTGGGAGTGTAGCAGTGCCTGGCCATACTTGACGGTGGGTGGTGGGAGTGTAGCAGTGCCTGGCCATACTTGACGGTGGGTGGTGGGGTGTAGCAGTGCCTGGCCGTACTTGACGGTGGGTGGTGGGGTGTAGTGGTGGCTGGCCATACTTGACGGTGGGTGGTGGGGTGTAGTGGTGGCTGGCCGTACTTGACGGTGGGTGGTGGTGGTGTAGTGGTGCCTGGCCATACTTGACGGTGGGTGGTGGGGGTGTAGTGGTGGCTGGCCATACTTGACGGTGGGTGGTGGGGTGTAGTGGTGCCTGGCCGTACTTGACGGTGGGTGGTGGGGGTGTAGTGGTGGCTGGCCATACTTGACGGTGGGTGGTGGGGTGTAGTGGTGGCTGGCCGTACTTGACGGTGGGTGGTGGTGGTGTAGTGGTGCCTGGCCATACTTGACGGTGGGTGGTGGGGGTGTAGTGGTGGCTGGCCATACTTGACGGTGGGTGGTGGGGTGTAGTGGTGCCTGGCCGTACTTGACGGTGGGTGGTGGGGTGTAGCAGTGCCTGGCCGTACTTGACGGTGGGTGGTGGGGGTGTAGCAGTGCCTGGCCATACTTGACGGTGGGTGGTGGGAGTGTAGCAGTGCCTGGCCATACTTGACGGTGGGTGGTGGGAGTGTAGCAGTGCCTGGCCATACTTGACGGTGGGTGGTGGGGTGTAGCAGTGCCTGGCCGTACTTGACGGTGGGTGGTGGGGTGTAGTGGTGGCTGGCCGTACTTGACGGTGGGTGGTGGGGTGTAGTGGTGGCTGGCCGTACTTGACGGTGGGTGGTGGGGGTGTAGCAGTGCCTGGCCATACTTGACGGTGGGTGGTGGGAGTGTAGCAGTGCCTGGCCATACTTGACGGTGGGTGGTGGGGTGTAGCAGTGCCTGGCCGTACTTGACGGTGGGTGGTGGGGTGTAGTGGTGGCTGGCCGTACTTGACGGTGGGTGGTGAGGTGTAGTGGTGGCTGGCCGTACTTGACGGTGGGTGGTGGGGTGTAGCAGTGCCTGGCCGTACTTGACGGTGGGTGGTGGGAGTGTAGCAGTGCCTGGCCATACTTGACGGTGGGTGGTGGTGGTGTAGTGGTGGCTGGCCATACTTGACGGTGGGTGGTGGGGTGTAGTGGTGGCTGGCCGTACTTGACGGTGGGTGGTGGGGTGTAGTGGTTGCTGGCCATACTTGACGGTGGGTGGTGGTAGTGTAGTGGTGGCTGGCCGTACTTGACGGTGGGTGGTGGGGTGTAGTGGTGGCTGGCCGTACTTGACGGTGGGTGGTGGGGGTGTAGTGGTGCCTGGCCGTACTTGACGGTGGGTGGTGGTGGTGTAGTGGTGGCTGGCCATACTTGACGGTGGGTGGTGGGGTGTAGTGGTGGCTGGCCGTACTTGACGGTGGGTGGTGGTGGTGTAGTGGTGGCTGGCCATACTTGACGGTGGGTGGTGGTGGTGTAATGGTGGCTGGCCGTACTTGACGGTGGGTGGTGGGGTGTAGTGGTGCCTGGCCGTACTTGACGGTGGGTGGTGGTGGTGTAGTGGTGGCTGGCCATACTTGACGGTGGGTGGTGGGGGTGTAGTGGTGGGTGGTGGTGGTGTAGTGGTGGCTGGCCATACTTGACGGTGGGTGGTGGGGTGTAGTGGTGGCTGGCCGTACTTGACGGTGGGTGGTGGTGGTGTAGTGGTGCCTGGCCATGCTTGACGGTGGGTGGTGGGGGTGTAGTGGTGCCTGGCCATACTTGACGGTGGGTGGTGGGGTGTAGTGGTGGCTGGCCATACTTGACGGTGGGTGGTGGGGTGTAGTGGTGGCTGGCCGTACTTGACGGTGGGTGGTGGTGGTGTAGTGGTGCCTGGCCATACTTGACGGTGGGTGGTGGGGGTGTAGTGGTGGCTGGCCATACTTGACGGTGGGTGGTGGGGTGTAGTGGTGCCTGGCCGTACTTGACGGTGGGTGGTGGGGGTGTAGTGGTGGCTGGCCATACTTGACGGTGGGTGGTGGGGTGTAGTGGTGGCTGGCCGTACTTGACGGTGGGTGGTGGTGGTGTAGTGGTGCCTGGCCATACTTGACGGTGGGTGGTGGGGGTGTACTGGTGGCTGGCCATACTTGACGGTGGGTGGTAGGGTGTAGTGGTGCCTGGCCGTACTTGACGGTGGGTGGTGGGGGTGTAGTGGTGGCTGGCCATACTTGACGGTGGGTGGTGGGGGTGTAGTGGTGGCTGGCTATACTTGACGGTGGGTGGTGGGGTGTAGTGGTGGCTGGCCATACTTGACGGTGGGTGGTGGGGGTGTAGTGGTGGCTGGCCATACTTGACGGTGGGTGGTGGGGGTGTAGTGGTGCCTGGCCATACTTGACGGTGGGTGGTGGGGTGTAGTGGTGGCTGGCCATACTTGACGGTGGGTGGTGGGGGTGTAGTGGTGCCTGGCCATACTTGACGGTGGGTGGTGGGGTGTAGTGGTGGCTGGCCATACTTGACGGTGGGTGGTGGGGGTGTAGTGGTGGCTGGCCATACTTGACGGTGGGTGGTGGGGTGTAGTGGTGGCTGGCCATACTTGACGGTGGGTGGTGGGGGTGTAGTGGTGCCTGGCCATACTTGACGGTGGGTGGTGGGGTGTAGTGGTGGCTGGCCATACTTGACGGTGGGTGGTGGGGGTGTAGTGGTGCCTGGCCATACTTGACGGTGGGTGGTGGGGGTGTAGCAGTGCCTGGCCATACTTGACGGTGGGTGGTGGGGGTGTAGCAGTGCCTGGCCATACTTGACGGTGGGTGGTGGGGGTGTAGCAGTGCCTGGCCATACTTGACGGTGGGTGGTGGGGTGTAGTGGTGGCTGGCCATACTTGACGGTGGGTGGTGGGGGTGTAGTGGTGCCTGGCCATACTTGACGGTGGGTGGTGGGGGTGTAGCAGTGCCTGGCCGTACTTGACGGTGGGTGGTGGGGGTGTAGCAGTGCCTGGCCATACTTGACGGTGGGTGGTGGGGGTGTAGCAGTGCCTGGCCATACTTGACGGTGGGTGGTGGGGGTGTAGCAGTGCCTGGCCATACTTGACGGTGGGTGGTGGGGTGTAGCAGTGCCTGGGCATACTTGACGGTGGGTGGTGGGGGTGTAGCAGTGCCTGGCCGTACTTGACGGTGGGTGGTGGGGTGTAGCAGTGCCTGGCCGTACTTGACGGTGGGTGGTGGGGTGTAGCAGTGTCTGGCCGTACTTGACGGTGGGTGGTGGGGGTGTAGTGGTGCCTGGCCGTACTTGACGGTGGGTGGTGGGGTGTAGCAGTGCCTGGCCATACTTGACGGTGGGTGGTGGGGTGTAGCAGTGCCTGGCCATACTTGACGGTGGGTGGTGGGGTGTAGCAGTGCCTGACCGTACTTGACGGTGGGTGGTGGGGTGTAGCAGTGCCTGGCCATACTTGACGGTGGGTGGTGGGGGTGTAGCAGTGCCTGGCCATACTTGACGGTGGGTGGTGGGGTGTAGCAGTGCCTGGCCGTACTTGACGGTGGGTGGTGGGGTGTAGCAGTGCCTGGCCGTACTTGACGGTGGGTGGTGGGGTCTAGCAGTGCCTGGCCATACTTGACGGTGGGTGGTAGGGTGTAGCAGTGCCTGGCCATATTTGACGGTGGGTGGTGGGGGTGTAGCAGTGCCTGGCCATACTTGACGGTGGGTGGTGGGGTGTAGCAGTGCCTGGCCGTACTTGACGGTGGGTGGTGGGGGTGTAGCAGTGCCTGGCCATACTTGACGGTGGGTGGTGGGGTCTAGCAGTGCCTGGCCATACTTGACGGTGGGTGGTGGGGTGTAGTGGTGGCTGGCCGTACTTGACGGTGGGTGGTGGGGTGTAGCAGTGCCTGGCCATACTTGACGGAGTACACAACAGCTGGCGTCCTCTGAGAGGCAGCTACGGAAGCCACTCTACAGGAGGAGAGGTGTTGCAGCAAGAGAGTGTCGTAACTCCACAGGTAGATGCCAAGGCCACAAGTCTAGATGAGGCGATCAGAACACACCTTTCCTCTCACTAACATCCAGTATGCTTGCAGAAATGCGAATGCGAATTTTTGTGAAGTAACTAATACTTGGAATACATTGTCTTCAATAGAAGAGCTCAGGATTCACATTATTTAAGTGCTCAATAACCCACTACACAATGTGTTGTGGAACAGGTGGTCTCCCAGCCTGACCGTGAAGGACAGTAACAAATTTTTAATGTACTAGTTAGAACTGTAAGTTAATAGCAGCATCTGGTAGAAGAACTAAATAACACAATGGACCGTTTAGAGAGGCGCTCATGTGGAGCGCTCGGTATGAGGCTGCTGGATAACTCTAATGTGTCCGCCATGGTTAAGGTAGACAGAAAGACCTCACGATGATATTGGGGTAGTGTGAACGTTGGCAGTCAGGTGGAGTGTGCCGCCTGAATGTGTGTGTGTGTGTGTGTGTGTGTGTGTGTGTGTACTCACCTATATGTACTCACCTATATGTGCTTGCAGGATCGAGCATTGACTCTTGGATCCCGCCTTTCGAGCATCGGTTGTTTACAGCAATGACTCCTGTCCCATTTCCCTATCAGGAGATTCCCATTTTTCATTTCCTATTTCCCATTTCCCATTTCCCATTTCACACACACATTGTGTGTGTGTGTGTGTGTGTACTCACCTATTTGTACTCACCTATTTGTGCTTGCGGGGGTTGAGCTTTGGCTCTTTGGTCCCGCCTCTCAACCGTCAATCAACTGGTGTACAGATTCCCGAGCCTACTGGGCTCTTATCATATCTACATTTAAAACTGTGTATGGAGTCAGCATAACTCCAGTCATGTCCTTACTCTCATGGTGGGTAGAGTAAATAGTTCCGTGATTTGGGTGTTCATGGTAGGTTTTCTGTTTTTATGTGAATTGCTTCAAGAATTTGTAATCTTGTTGCATCTTGGGGTTTGTCTATTATACAATTATTTTTGTTCAACATTTCTCTTATATGGGTGATGTCATGGGCATCACCCATGAAGATGACAGGTCAAACGCCTCATAGACGACGTTGGTCTCCTTCAAAGCGTTCTGCTTGGTGTTTGGCGAGTTTTTCATGAGTAGATTGGCCGTTTTTTTGGTTTTATAATAAATATCAATTGTATTTTCTGATTTTTTGTCTGTAGAGATAACGTTCCTATCAACAATATCTTTCAGGACCCTTTCCTCCGTTTTATGAGCCGTAGAAAAGAAGTTCCTGTAAAATAGTCTAATAGGGGGTACAAGTGTTGTGTTGGTTGACTCTTCAGAAGTTGCATGGCGTTTTACCTTTCTTTTTATGTCTTCAACGAAACCGTTAGAGAAGCCATTGTTGACTAGGCTAATAGGCCTTGCCCTACAAAGTTCTTCATTGACCTGCTTCCAACCAGAGCCGTGGGTGAAAGCCCGGTCGACGTAAGCGTTGACAACACTCCTCTTGTACCTGTCTGGGCAGTCACTATTGGCATTGAGGCACATTCCGATGTTTGTTTCCTTAGTGTAGACTGCAGTGTGGAAGCCTCCGCTCCTTTCTATGACTGTTACATCTAGAAAGGGCAGCTTCCCATTTTTCTCCATCTCGTAAGTGAAACTCAACACAGAATTCCGCTCAAATGCCTCCTTCAGCTGCTGCAGACATCTGGCATCAGGTACCAGCGTAAAAATGTCGTCAATATACTTGCAGTATATGGCAGGTTTCAAGTCCATGTCAACTAAGACCCTCTGCTCGATGGTGCCCATGTAAAAGTTCGCAAACAGGACACCTAGGGGAGAACCCATGGCGACCCCATCTACTTGCTTATACATGTGCCCATCTGGGCTCAAGAAGGGTGCCTCTTTAGTGCAGGCTTAAGTAGTTTCCTCATTATATTTTCTGGCATGTCAAGAGGAGTGTAAGCCGGGTTACGATACACTCTGTCTGCTATCATCCCATTTGTTTCATCCACAGGTACGTTGGTAAATAGTGACTCAACATCCAACGAGGCTCTTATCCTGTGGTCCGTGCTCCCCGCTCCCCACAGTAAGTCGATAAATTCCTTGGGAGACTTCAGGCTGAAAGCACAAGGTACGTAAGGAGTCAGCAACCCATTGAGTCACTTAGCCAGTCTGTATGTGGGTATGGGTATCTGGCTGATGATTGGCCGAAGTGGGGTTTCCAGGCTTGTGGGTCTTGACGTTTTTCATAGGCATACCCAGGTTTGTATTCCCCAACAACCTTTGACAGGTGGAGTCCGTATTTCTTGGCGTGGTCAATTTAATTAGAGGTGTCGCCACTGCACTGAAATTCTTAACGAATCTACGATAATGTGACGCTAGACCTAGGGAGCGTGACCTAGGAAGCGCATGAGCTGTTTCCTGGTGGTATGTTGAGAGTAATGCTGAATGGCTTGTTGATGGACATTTAATGGAGCTAGGCTCCCACTGCCTATCACATAACCGATGTAGCGTACTTTACCTTTGGAGAAGATGGACTTGCCCAAGTTAATGGTGAGGCCGGCTTTCAGGAGCTTGGTGAACAACCGCCGTAGCTCGAGCAGATGTTCATTCCAGGTGGTTGTTGCCAGATCGATGTCATCCAAGTAAGCGTAGGTGTTGTCAAGGCCCTGGATGACGATGTTGACAGCTCTCTGAAAAGTGGCCGGGGCATTACACAGTCCAAAGGGAAGCCACTCGTACCTAAACAGACCAAAGGGAGTGGTGAAGGCAGATATCTCCTTAGCCTGCTCCGCTAGACTAATTTGATAGTAGCCCTTCAACAAGTCAATCTGTGAAAGATAAGTTGCATTTCCGATAGCGTCAAGGATATCGTCGATTCGTGGCAAGGGGTAGGAGTCCTTGACGGTGTCAGCATTTAATTTGCAAAAATCAGTACAGAGTCGCACCTTACCGTGAGGTTTTGGCACCAAGATGCAGGGTGAGGTGCAAGGGGACTCACAAGTTGTGGCCGGTCCTTGATCAAGGAGGTATTGTACTTCAGCAAGCATAGCTTCCTTCTTCTGCTGGCTGATGCGATAAAATGGTTGGCGTATAGGCAACGTACCAGGAAGTAACTGGACTACCATGCACTCCTGTGGGACATCTTTGAACAACTCCAGGTGTCGGTTGAAGACTCTGAGAGGAGCACTGTGTGAGTCCTGAAAATAGTTTGGAAGGTCTTTTAGGATTTCCGAGTTGGATGACACGGAATCAGTCAGCACATTCGGGAGGAGAAGCAGGAAAGGTCTCACTGTGAATGTAGGGATCCTTGAAGGTGGAGAGGGACATTAACACAGTGGGAGGTGTACCTTGATACTGCTTCAAGGGATTGATGTGGTACAGCTGGGTCTTCCGTATATAGAATATATATATAAATATATATATAATATAATATAAAATATGCACTAACTTGCCTAAACTACAAGTGAAGTTTAACACACTTTAGACACCACCCACCAGTGGGCCTCGAACCCAGACAGCACAACTACCATCCAGTAGCTGTCATAATTAGTACACCTTAACCCACTACACCAACATCAGACCCTTAAAAGAGAGACTAGAGATTTCGAGGTATTTACCCCCAAATATCTCCACCTCCCAAGGGCACCAGAGTGGTGAGGTTTAAACCACAAGTGAAGTTAAACTTCACTTGTAGTTAAGGCAAGTTAGTGCATATAGCATAGACACGTGTTTTCCCACATTGACAGTGGCTTGATGAAAAATGTGAGTAACCCCTAACCACTCTGGTGCCCTTAGGAGGTGGAGATATTTGGGGGTAAATACCTCGAAATCTCTAGTCTCTCTTTTATGGGTCAGATGTGGTGTAGTGGGTTACGGCGTACTAGTTATGGCAGCTACTGGAAGGTAGTTGTGCTTTCTGGGTTCGAGGCCCACTGGTGGGTGTTGTATAAAGTTTACATATATATAATGTATATATATAATATATATATATAATATATATATATAATATATATATATAATATATATATATATATATATATAATATATATATATAATATATATATATAATATATATATATATAATGTTGTACCTAGTAGCCAGAACGTCGTACTTGGCCTACTATGCAAGACCCGATTTGCCTAATAAGCGAAGTTTTCCTGAATTTATATATTTTTCCCAAATTTTTTCTTATGAAATGATAAATCTGTCCATTTCATTATGTATAAAATAATTTGTTTAAATTTGAGTTAAAACTAACGTAGATATATGATCGAACCTAATCAACCCTACCTAACTTAACCTATCTTAACCTAACCTAAACTAACACAACTAAGTCAATAATTTATGTTCTTAATATAATAATAATTCAAATAAACTAATTGGAAACGATTTATTGAAAAAAATAAAATCACTTTGCCTATTAGGCAAATCAGGCCTTGCATATTAGGCCGAGAAGTGCATTCTGGCTACTAGGTACGACATATATATATAACTGAAAACTCACACCCCAGAAGTGACTCGAACCCATACTCCCAGGAGCAACGCAACTGGTATGTACAAGACGCCTTAATCCACTTGACCATCACGACCGGACAAGTTGCATATTGTCCTGGGGACCATTCAGGCTTGTTCTCATATATATATATATATATATATATATATATATATATATATATATATATATATATATATATATATATATATATATATATATATATACCTGTAAACTTTGTGATCCCTCAAGGATCTGAAAATCATTTAGGTGGTTGAATGTTAATGCCTTGGCTGCATAGGCCGGTTGGTGGTGTGGGTGTGTAGTGGATAACTGGAGCCTTGTCTGCCTCAGGCCGCCGGGTCTGGCCACATTAAGGAAGGATACCAAACGGAGCAGACAGGCAGGGCCGGGTCACTACCAACTCATCAACCCCTACGGGCTCACCATAGCCCGTGCTACTTGGAACTTTGTTCCAGGTAGCGAATCTTTAACAACAACATGCCAACTCATCCTCGTGTTTACATAGTCAATTTTGTAACTCTGTGACACTTTACAACAGGAGGATGGCCTGTCAAACAGTACACAAGGCGATTCAGCATATCGTGTGTTCTGCCTGTTAACCCTCAAACTGCGCATATCATATATAAATGATATCAGTGACAAAAACCGAAACCGCGCACATCATTTATATATGATTTCGTGTCTAGCGCTATAATTTAAACGCCCCGCCTAGGATAGGGGCAGCTATAGTACAGCCACGACCGATAGTTGTCAGACGCCACCTAGAAAAACAAAAATTCTGTGATCAGGGAACAAAAATGAACACTTCTATAAGACCTAATAGACGATTTTTTTTTTTTTTTTTTTTTTTTTTTTTTTTTTTTTTTTTTTTTTTTTTTTTTTTTTTCTCTTTTCTCTCTCTCTCTCCTGTGGGTGTGAATTCCATTTGGGCCCCTAGCGGTTTGAGGGTTAAGAGCATATATCTTGTTGGGTGTATTAGGCTGTGTTAGGCTCGGTTGGGTTAAGTTAGCACAGGTTTAAAATCTCTCGGCAAGCCGTGTTGAGTGTGGTGTGGTCCAGCACCTGGCTGACACAGCCCAGCCTCCTAAAATGAAAGTACGTATAGTATTTAATTTCTTTATTATGCACCCCATACCCATGTCGTGGGTGGTGGGGGAAACAGAGGGTAACAGAGGCACATAATGGGTTCAGGAACTGAACACCAGAGTTCCTTTAGCTAAGAAAGTAACAATCTTTTGAATCTAGTTACACAATTATTAATGTTACAAATAAAATGTACAATCATTTACACAAATATACACATCGATAATCTTTTGTATCACAAGTTATTCAACAAGAGGCCTCATAAGTCACTGTACAAAGCATGTACAGTGACTTTTGTCACTGTACATTGGTACTTTTCACCAGTTATAATATGTAGTGATGGACCACCAGAAAGTTAAATTTTGTATTATTGAATTTGGACAAAGGAGATACATCTTACTCAAGACAGTTCCCCAACAAATTTGAAAACGTACCTAAACTTACCCAACGTAATCCAAGCCAAGCGCCTCTACCAGGACCTAACATGACCAAACTCAGCATAAGAAGCTAATGTTTCCTAAGATAACGATATACAGTAGATTGTTATCTTACCACAAGCTAAGGCAAGGTAAGCTAATTAACCCACTCTACCCCATAGGGTAGAGTGGGTTAATAAGATTTGCCATCCAACTCTTAAAACTAACGTCACTTTTCGCTGGTATGCGCACTATGGCTAAATTTGGACGTAATTTGAAATGAAATCGACTCACAAAATTGACGTACTGTTCCGTTTTCTGTTGGAGTCGTCCGGCTTACTCGGTAAGGTTAGAATAGATGACTTTCAATTAACGTTTTTCATACCGTTTTGAAACTTTATGAGAATTTCCTGCCCACCTAACCTATCAGAGGACCCTTAACTTACTGTTGTTGAAAAAAAAATACCAAATTTATT
This sequence comes from Procambarus clarkii, assembly GCF_040958095.1. Classification (NCBI taxonomy): domain Eukaryota; kingdom Metazoa; phylum Arthropoda; class Malacostraca; order Decapoda; family Cambaridae; genus Procambarus; species Procambarus clarkii. The sequence goes on from NC_091176.1 coordinate 3,747,900, forward strand.
TTCATGTTTTTTACATTTTCAAATTACGTCCAAATTCGGCCATACGGGCAAACGGCCAAAAGCGACGTTCTTTTTAAGAGGACAGGTTGCGGCGCATCTGCCTATGGTGGATAGTTTTAGTTTTATGTAGATCATTGTAGTGATGGTGTTGCCTGCACTTGTGTTAACTAGGTGATGTAGGCACTTAAGCAGCCTTGCAGGAGAGAGGTTATGCTGGCCGCTGATGCCCTCAAGCTTGCACTTACATGCTTCAGAACACCAGATTGCTTGTCTGTTATAAAGCTTCCGGGTGGCTTACACATGCAACTGTGGTAGCATTTTCTGCACTGATTTGATGCAGATTATTATTACTCAACACAATCGTGTGTTACTGATGAAACACTTTGTACCCTCTCCGGTTGGAGGTTGTAGAAGCCACCTCCATCCACAACTTTAAGACCACATCCGACCAAAAAATTAAACGTCAGAATAGTTAAATTATAATATTACCAGACACATCGAGGCTTGTAGGCAGGGCACTAGGAGTCAGACCTCACTTCTCCATAGTCACTGATAGTGACTATTGATAGGAAAGCACGATCAAAAGGGTATTGCACAATTTGAAAGTTTGAAACCTGAAGATGCACATGCAATGGCCTTGAAGGCATTAAGTCATGGGCATGAATGTTGAGGTGCTTGGAGGAGACCCTGTGGTGGCAGAGGCCGTCTCATGGGTGTGTGAGGAGCTTGTGGCGTGCCTCAGGTGGCCTTGTGGAGAGGCTGTCTATATTGGTCAGGTGTAGGATGTGTCCCGGGGGTGTGATAGTGTGCGAGTAGTGTCCCGGGGGTGTGATAGTGTGTGAGTAGTGTCCCGGGGGTGTGATAGTGTGTGAGTAGTGTCCCGGGGGTGTGATAGTGTGTGAGTAGTGTCCCAGGGGTGTGATAGTGAGTGAGAAGTGTCCCGGGGGTGTGATAGTGTGAGAGTAGTGTCCCGGGGGTGTGATAGTGTGTGAGAAGTGTCCCGGGGGTGTGATAGTGAGTGAGAAGTGTCCCGGGGGTGTGATAGTGTGAGAGTAGTGTCCCGGGGGTGTGATAGTGTGTGAGAAGTGTCCCGGGGGTGTGATAGTGTGTGAGTAGTGTCCCGGGGGTGTGATAGTGTGAGAGAAGTGTCCCGGGGGTGTGATAGTGTGAGAGAAGTGTCCCGGGGGTGTGATAGTGTGTGAGTAGTGTCCCGGGGGTGTGATAGTGTGAGAGAAGTGTCCCGGGGGTGTGATAGTGTGAGAGAAGTATCCCGGGGGTGTGATAGTGTGTGAGTAGTGTCCCGGGGGTGTGATAGTGTGTGAGAAGTGTCCCGGGGGTGTGATAGTGTGAGAGTAGTGTCCCGGGGGTGTGATAGTGTGTGAGTAGTGTCCCGGGGGTGTGATAGTGTGAGAGAAGTGTCCCGGGGGTATGATAGTGAGAGAGTAGTGTCCTGGGGGTGTGATAGTGTGAGAGAAGTGTCCCGGGGGTGTGATAGTGTGTGAGAAGTGTCCCGGGGGTGTGATAGTGTGTGAGAAGTGTCCCGGGGGTGTGATAGTGTGTGAGAAGTGTCCCGGGGGTGTGATAGTGTGTGAGAAGTGTCCCGGGGGTGTGATAGTGTGTGAGAAGTGTCCCGGGGGTGTGATAGTGTGTGAGAAGTGTCCCGGGGGTGTGATAGTGTGAGAGAAGTGTCCCGGGGGTGTGATAGTGTGTGAGAAGTGTCCCGGGGGTGTGATAGTGTGTGAGAAGTGTCCCGGGGGTGTGATAGTGTGTGAGAAGTGTCCCGGGGGTGTGATAGTGTGTGAGAAGTGTCCCGGGGGTGTGATAGTGTGTGAGAAGTGTCCCGGGGGTGTGATAGTGTGTGAGAAGTGTCCCGGGGTGTGATAGTGTGAGAGAAGTGTCCCGGGGGTGTGATAGTGTGTGAGAAGTGTCCCGGGGGTGTGATAGTGTGTGAGAAGTGTCCCGGGGGTGTGATAGTGTGTGAGAAGTGTCCCGGGGGTGTGATAGTGTGTGAGAAGTGTCCCGGGGGTGTGATAGTGTGTGAGAAGTGTCCCGGGGGTGTGATAGTGTGTGAGAAGTGTCCCGGGGGTGTGATAGTGTGTGAGAAGTGTCCCGGGGGTGTGATAGTGTGTGAGAAGTGTCCCGGGGGTGTGATAGTGTGTGAGAAGTGTCCCGGGGGTGTGATAGTGTGAGAGAAGTGTCCCGGGGGTGTGATAGTGTGTGAGAAGTGTCCCGGGGGTGTGATAGTGTGTGAGAAGTGTCCCGGGGGTGTGATAGTGTGTGAGAAGTGTCCCGGGGGTGTGATAGTGTGTGAGAAGTGTCCCGGGGGTGTGATAGTGTGTGAGAAGTGTCCCGGGGGTGTGATAGTGTGTGAGAAGTGTCCCGGGGGTGTGATAGTGTGTGAGAAGTGTCCCGGGGGTGTGATAGTGTGAGAGAAGTGTCCCGGGGGTGTGATAGTGTGTGAGAAGTGTCCCGGGGGTGTGATAGTGTGTGAGAAGTGTCCCGGGGTGTGATAGTGTGTGAGAAGTGTCCCGGGGGTGTGATAGTGTGTGAGAAGTGTCCCGGGGGTGTGATAGTGTGTGAGAAGTGTCCCGGGGGTGTGATAGTGTGTGAGAAGTGTCCCGGGGGTGTGATAGTGTGTGAGTAGTGTCCCGGGGGTGTGAGTAGTGTCCCGGGGGTGTGAGTAGTGTCCCGGGGGTGTGATAGTGTGTGTGAGAAGTGTCCCGGTGGTGTGATAGAAGTGTCCCGGTGGTGTGATAGTGTGTGAGAAGTGTCCCGGGGGTGTGATAGTGTGTGAGTAGTGTCCCGGGGGTGTGATAGTGTGTGAGAAGTGTCCCGGGGGTGTGATAGTGTGTGTGAGAAGTGTCCCGGTGGTGTGATAGTGTGTGAGAAGTGTCCCGGGGGTGTGAGAAGTGTCCCGGGGGTGTGATAGTGTGTGTGAGAAGTGTCCCGGTGGTGTGATAGTGTGTGAGTAGTGTCCCGGGGGTGTGATAGTGTGTGAGTAGTGCCCCGGGGGTGTGATAGTGTGTGAGAAGTGTCCCGGGGGTGTGATAGTGTGAGAGTAGTGTCCCGGGGGTGTGATAGTGTGAGAGTAGTGTCCCGGGGGTGTGATAGTGTGTGAGAAGTGTCCCGGTGGTGTGATAGAAGTGTCCCGGGGGTGTGATAGTGTGTGTGAGAAGTGTCCCGGTGGTGTGATAGTGTGTGAGAAGTGTCCCGGGGGTGTGATAGTGTGTGAGAAGTGTCCCGGGGATGTGATAGTGTGTGTGAGAAGTGTCCCGGTGGTGTGATAGTGTGTGAGTAGTGTCCCGGGGGTGTGATAGTGTGTGAGAAGTGTCCCGGTGGTGTGATAGTGAGAGAGTAGTGTCCCGGGGGTGTGATAGTGTGTGAGAAGTGTCCCGGGGGTGTGATAGTGTGTGAGAAGTGTCCCGGGGGTGTGATAGTGTGTGTGAGAAGTGTCCCGGGGGTGTGATAGTGTGTGAGAAGTGTCCCGGGGGTGTGATAGTGTGTGTGAGAAGTGTCCCGGTGGTGTGATAGTGTGTGAGTAGTGTCCCGGGGGTGTGATAGTGTGTGAGTAGTGCCCCGGGGGTGTGATAGTGTGTGAGAAGTGTCCCGGTGGTGTGATAGTGTGTGAGAAGTGTCCCGGTGGTGTGATAGAAGTGTCCCGGGGGTGTGATAGTGTGTGAGAAGTGTCCCGGTGGTGTGATAGTGAGAGAGTAGTGTCCCGGGGGTGTGATAGTGTGTGAGAAGTGTCCCGGGGGTGTGATAGTGTGTGAGTAGTGTCCCGGGGGTGTGATAGTGTGTGGGAAGTGTCCCGGGGGTGTGATAGTGTGTGAGAAGTGTCCCGGGGGTGTGATAGTGTGTGAGAGAAGTGTCCCGGGGGTGTGATAGTGTGTGAGTAGTGTCCCGGGGGTGTGATAGTGTGTGAGTAGTGTCCCGGGGGTGTGATAGTGTGTGAGTAGTGTCCCGGGGGTGTGATAGTGAGAGAGTAGTGTCCCGGGGGTGTGATAGTGTGTGAGTAGTGTCCCGGGGGTGTGATAGTGTGTGAGTAGTGTCCCGGGGGTGTGATAGTGTGTGAGAAGTGTCCCGGGGGTGTGATAGTGTGTGAGAGAAGTGTCCCGGGGGTGTGATAGTGTGTGAGTAGTGTCCCGGGGGTGTGATAGTGTGTGAGTAGTGTCCCGGGGGTGTGATAGTGTGTGAGTAGTGTCCCGGGGGTGTGATAGTGAGAGAGTAGTGTCCCGGGGGTGTGATAGTGTGTGAGTAGTGTCCCGGGGGTGTGATAGTGTGTGAGTAGTGTCCCGGGGGTGTGATAGTGAGAGAGTAGTGTCCCGGTGGTGTGATAGAAGTGTCCCGGGGGTGTGATAGTGTGTGAGTAGTGCCCCGGGGGTGTGATAGTGTGTGAGAAGTGTCCCGGGGGTGTGATAGTGTGTGAGAAGTGTCCCGGTGGTGTGATAGTGTGTGAGAAGTGTCCCGGTGGTGTGATAGTGAGAGAGTAGTGTCCCGGGGGTGTGATAGTGTGTGAGTAGTGTCCCGGGGGTGTGATAGTGTGTGAGTAGTGTCCCGGGGGTGTGATAGTGTGTGAGAAGTGTCCCGGGGGTGTGATAGTGTGTGAGAAGTGTCCCGGTGGTGTGATAGTGTGTGAGAAGTGTCCCGGTGGTGTGATAGTGAGAGAGTAGTGTCCCGGGGGTGTGATAGTGTGTGAGAAGTGTCCCGGTGGTGTGATAGTGAGAGAGTAGTGTCCCGGGGGTGTGATAGTGTGTGAGAAGTGTCCCGGGGGTGTGATAGTGTGTGAGTAGTGTCCCGGGGGTGTGATAGTGTGTGGGAAGTGTCCCGGGGGTGTGATAGTGTGTGAGAAGTGTCCCGGGGGTGTGATAGTGTGTGAGAGAAGTGTCCCGGGGGTGTGATAGTGTGTGAGTAGTGTCCCGGGGGTGTGATAGTGTGTGAGTAGTGTCCCGGGGGTGTGATAGTGTGTGAGTAGTGTCCCGGGGGTGTGATAGTGAGAGAGTAGTGTCCCGGGGGTGTGATAGTGAGAGAGTAGTGTCCCGGGGGTGTGGGAAGTGTCCCGGGGGTGTGATAGTGTGTGAGAAGTGTCCCGGGGGTGTAATAGTGTGTGAGAAGTGTCCCGGGGGTGTAATAGTGTGTATGAAGGGTGAGTAGTGTGCCATAGGAGCGTGCGAGTAAGTAGTGGTGATAATTAGTGTGTGTGTGAGTGTGAGGAGCATGATAGTGATGGTGTAACTGTGTTAACACACACAGTTGAGGGTTGCAACATGGCCTAGACCGGTTGGTTGGGCTGTAGCTCCTGGGCCGGCTCTGGCACCTCCTGGGGATATACTCGGTCCTTCTATAGTTCACATTACTGAATTGGTTTGGAAGTTTTCGTAGGCAGTTATATGAGAAACACAGAACACGTATATGGGGCCAGATATATGACAAGTACAGAACACATATATGGGGCCAGTTATATGAGAAGTACAGAACACATATATGGGGGCCAGTTATATGAGACGCACAGAACACATATATGGGGGCCAGTTATATGAGAAGTACAGAACACATATATGGGGGCCAGTTATATGAGAAGTACAGAACACATATATGGGGCCAGATATATGACAAGTACAGAACACATATATGGGGGCCAGTTATATGAGAACAGAACACATATATGGAGGCCAGTTATATGACAAGTACAGAACACATATATGGGGGCCAGTTATATGAGAACAGAACACATATATGGGGGCCAGTTATATGAGAACAGAACACATATATGGGGGCCAGTTATATGAGAACAGAACACATATATGGGGGCCAGTTATATGAGAACAGAACACATATATGGGGGCCAGTTATATGAGAACAGAACACATATATGGGGGCCAGTTATATGAGAACAGAACACATATATGGGGGCCAGTTATATGAGAACAGAACACATATATGGGGGCCAGTTATATGAGAACTGAACACATATATGGGGGCCAGTTATATGAGAACAGAACACATATATGGGGGCCAGTTATATGAGAACAGAACACATATATGGGGGCCAGTTATATGACAAGTACAGAACACATATATGGGGGCCAGTTATATGACAAGCACAGAACACATATATGGGGGCCAGTTATATGACAAGTACAGAACACATATATGGGGGCCAGTTATATGAGAACAGAACACATATATGGGGGCCAGTTATATGACAAGTACAGAACACATATATGGGGGCCAGTTATATGAGAACAGAACACATATATGGGGGCCAGTTATATGACAAGTACAGAACACATATATGGGGGCCAGTTATATGACAAGTACAGAACACATATATGGGGGCCAGTTATATGAGAACAGAACACATATATGGGGGCCAGTTATATGAGAACAGAACACATATATGGGGGCCAGTTATATGAGAACAGAACACATATATGGGGGCCAGTTATATGACAAGCACAGAACACATATATGGGGGCCAGTTATATGAGAAGTACAGAACACATATATGAGGGCCAGTTATATGACAACAGAACACATATATGGGGGCCAGTTATATGAGAACAGAACACATATATGGGGGCCAGTTATATGACAAGTACAGAACACATATATGGGGGCCAGTTATATGAGAACAGAACACATATATGGGGGCCAGTTATATGACAAGTACAGAACACATATATGGGGGCCAGTTATATGAGAACAGAACACATATATGGGGGCCAGTTATATGACAAGTACAGAACACATATATGGGGGCCAGTTATATGAGAACAGAACACATATATGGGGGCCAGTTATATGACAAGTACAGAACACATATATGGGGGCCAGTTATATGAGAACAGAACACATATATGGGGGCCAGTTATATGAGAACAGAACACATATATGGGGGCCAGTTATATGAGAACAGAACACATATATGGGGGCCAGTTATATGAGAACAGAACACATATATGGGGGCCAGTTATATGACAAGCACAGAACACATATATGGGGGCCAGTTATATGAGAAGTACAGAACACATATATGGGGGCCAGTTATATGACAACAGAACACATATATGGGGGCCAGTTATATGAGAAGTACAGAACACATATATGGGGGCCAGTTATATGAGAAGTACAGAACACATATATGGGGGCCAGTTATATGACAACAGAACACATATATGGGGGCCAGTTATATGAGAAGTACAGAACACATATATGGGGGCCAGTTATATGAGAAGTACAGAACACATATATGGGGGCCAGTTATATGACAACAGAACACATATATGGGGGCCAGTTATATGACAAGCACAGAACACATATATGGGGGCCAGTTATATGAGAAGTACAGAACACATATATGGGGGCCAGTTATATGACAACAGAACACATATATGGGGGCCAGTTATATGAGAAGTACAGAACACATATATGGGGGCCAGTTATATGACAACAGAACACATATATGGGGGCCAGTTATATGAGAAGTACAGAACACATATATGGGGCCAGATATATGACAAGTACAGAACACATATATGGGGGCCAGTTATATGACAAGTACAGAACACATATATGGGGGCCAGTTATATGACAAGCACAGAACACATATATGGGGGCCAGTTATATGACAAGTACAGAACACATATATGGGGGCCAGTTATATGAGAACAGAACACATATATGGGGGCCAGTTATATGACAAGTACAGAACACATATATGGGGGCCAGTTATATGAGAACAGAACACATATATGGGGGCCAGTTATATGACAAGTACAGAACACATATATGGGGGCCAGTTATATGACAAGTACAGAACACATATATGGGGGCCAGTTATATGAGAACAGAACACATATATGGGGGCCAGTTATATGAGAACAGAACACATATATGGGGGCCAGTTATATGAGAACAGAACACATATATGGGGGCCAGTTATATGACAAGCACAGAACACATATATGGGGGCCAGTTATATGAGAAGTACAGAACACATATATGGGGGCCAGTTATATGACAACAGAACACATATATGGGGGCCAGTTATATGAGAACAGAACACATATATGGGGGCCAGTTATATGACAAGTACAGAACACATATATGGGGGCCAGTTATATGAGAACAGAACACATATATGGGGGCCAGTTATATGACAAGTACAGAACACATATATGGGGGCCAGTTATATGAGAACAGAACACATATATGGGGGCCAGTTATATGACAAGTACAGAACACATATATGGGGGCCAGTTATATGAGAACAGAACACATATATGGGGGCCAGTTATATGACAAGTACAGAACACATATATGGGGGCCAGTTATATGACAACAGAACACATATATGGGGGCCAGTTATATGAGAACAGAACACATATATGGGGGCCAGTTATATGAGAAGTACAGAACACATATATGGGGGCCAGTTATATGACAACAGAACACATATATGGGGGCCAATTATATGACAACAGAACACATATATGGGGGCCAGTTATATGACAACAGAACACATATATGGGGGCCAGTTATATGACAACAGAACACATATATGGGGGCCAGTTATATGACAACAGAACACATATATGGGGGCCAGTTATATGAGAACAGAACACATATATGGGGGCCAGTTATATGAGAAGTACAGAACACATATATGGGGGCCAGTTATATGACAAGTACAGAACACATATATGGGGGCCAGTTATATGACAAGTACAGAACACATATATGGGGGCCAGTTATATGAGAACAGAACACATATATGGGGGCCAGTTATATGAGAACAGTACACATATATGGGGGCCAGTTATATGAGAACAGTACACATATATGGGGGCCAGTTATATGAGAAGCACAGAACACATATATGGGGGCCAGTTATATGAGAAGCACAGAACACATATATGGGGGCCAGTTATATGAGAAGCACAGAACACATATATGGAGGCCAGTTATATGAGAAGCACAGAACACATATATGGAGGCCAGTTATGAGAAAAACTGAACACATATATGGGGGCCAGTTATATGAGAAGCACAGAACACATATATGGAGGCCAGTTATGAGAAGAACTGAACACATATATGGGGGCCAGTTATATGAGAACAGAACACATATATGGGGGCCAGTTATATGAGAACAGAACACATATATGGGGGCCAGTTATATGAGAAGCACAGAACACATATATGGAGGCCAGTTATATGACAAGTACAGAACACATATATGGGGGCCAGTTATGAGAACAGAACACATATATGGGGGCCAGTTATATGAGAACAGAACACATATATGGGGGCCAGTTATATGAGAAGCACAGAACACATATATGGGGGCCAGTTATATGACAAGCACAGAACACATATATGGGGGCCAGTTATATGAGAAGCACAGAACACATATATGGGGGCCAGTTATATGACAAGTACAGAACACATATTTGGGGGCCAGTTATATGAGAACAGAACACATATATGGGGGCCAGTTATATGAGAAGCACAGAACACATATATGGAGGCCAGTTATATGAGAACAGAACACATATATGGGGGCCAGTTATATGAGAACAGAACACATATATGGGGGCCAGTTATATGAGAAGCACAGAACACATATATGGAGGCCAGTTATATGACAAGTACAGAACACATATATGGGGGCCAGTTATATGAGAACAGAACACATATATGGGGGCCAGTTATATGAGAACAGAACACATATATGGGGGCCAGTTATGAGAACAGAACACATATATGGGGGCCAGTTATATGAGAACAGAACACATATATGGGGGCCAGTTATATGAGAACAGAACACATATATGGGGGCCAGTTATATGAGAACAGAACACATATATGGGGGCCAGTTATATGAGAACAGAACACATATATGGGGGCCAGTTATATGAGAACAGAACACATATATGGGGGCCAGTTATATGAGAACAGAACACATATATGGGGGCCAGTTATATGACAACAGAACACATATATGGGGGCCAGTTATGAGAAGCACAGAACACATATATGGGGGCCAGTTATGAGAAGCACAGAACACATATATGGGGGCCAGTTATATGAGAAGCACAGAACACATATATGGGGGCCAGTTATATGACAACAGAACACATATATGGGGGCCAGTTATGAGAAGCACAGAACACATATATGGGGGCCAGTTATGAGAAGCACAGAACACATATATGGGGGCCAGTTATATGAGAAGCACAGAACACATATATGGGGGCCAGTTATATGAGAACAGAACACATATATGGGGGCCAGTTATATGAGAACAGAACACATATATGGGGGCCAGTTATATGACAAGCACAGAACACATATATGGGGGCCAGTTATATGACAAGTACAGAACACATATATGGGGGCCAGTTATATGAGAACAGAACACATATATGGGGGCCAGTTATATGACAAGCACAGAACACATATATGGGGGCCAGTTATATGACAAGTACAGAACACATATATGGGGGCCAGTTATATGAGAACAGAACACATATATGGGGGCCAGTTATATGAGAACAGAACACATATATGGGGGCCAGTTATATGAGAAGCACAGAACACATATATGGGGGCCAGTTATATGAGAAGCACAGAACACATATATGGGGGCCAGTTATATGAGAAGCACAGAACACATGTATGGGGGCCAGTTATATGACAAGTACAGAACACATATATGGGGGCCAGTTATATGAGAAGCACAGAACACATATATGGGGGCCAGTTATATGAGAAGCACAGAACACATATATGGAGGCCAGTTATATGAGAAGCACAGAACACATATATGGGGGCCAGTTATATGAGAAGCACAGAACACATATATGGGGGCCAGTTATATGAGAAGCACAGAACACACATATGGGGGCCAGTTATATGAGAAGCACAGAACACATGTATGGGGGCCAGTTATATGAGAAGCACAGAACACATATATGGGGGCCAGTTATATGAGAAGCACAGAACACATATATGGGGGCCAGTTATATGAGAAGCACAGAACACATATATGGGGGCCAGTTATATGAGAAGCACAGAACACATGTATGGGGGCCAGTTATATGAGAAGCACAGAACACATATATGGGGGCCAGTTATATGAGAAGCACAGAACACATATATCGGGGCCAGTTATATGAGAAGCACAGAACACATATATGGGGGCCAGTTATATGAGAAGCACAGAACACATATATGGGGGCCAGTTATATGACAAGTACAGAACACATATATGGAGGCCAGTTATATGAGAAGCACAGAACACATGTATGGGGGCCAGTTATATGAGAAGCACAGAACACATATATGGGGGCCAGTTATATGAGAAGCACAGAACACATATATGGAGGCCAGTTATATGAGAAGCACAGAACACATATATGGGGGCCAGTTATATGAGAAGCACAGAACACATATATGGGGGCCAGTTATGAGAAGCACAGAACACATATATGGGGGCCAGTTATGAGAAGCACAGAACACATATATGGGGGCCAGTTATATGACAAGTACAGAACACATATATGGAGGCCAGTTATATGAGAAGCACAGAACACATGTATGGGGGCCAGTTATATGAGAAGCACAGAACACATATATGGGGGCCAGTTATATGAGAAGCACAGAACACATATATGGGGGCCAGTTATGAGAAGCACAGAACACATATATGGGGGCCAGTTATATGAGAAGCACAGAACACATATATGGGGGCCAGTTATATGAGAAGCACAGAACACATATATGGAGGCCAGTTATATGAGAAGCACAGAACACATATATGGGGGCCAGTTATATGAGAAGCACAGAACACATATATGGAGGCCAGTTATATGAGAAGCACAGAACACATGTATGGGGGCCAGTTATATGAAATGCACAAAACAATATAAATTTTAGCAGCTCTATCATTGTTAGCGAATTAAAGGTTTCACTTCTTAAATTCCCTGTTTGTCATATGTAGGTTTGAATCCTACTTTTGATGTGCTTTTGATTTGACACAAACATAAAATTCGCCGCTCAGTGAGTGACCTGAATGGTAGCTGAAGGTTTCACGCGCCCAATGTGATTTTTATCACCAAATTCGAAACCATTGAGGGCATAGTTCTACATACTTGGCAGCCGAGGCCCTGGTTGTGGTGCTTTGTGGTTGGTGGGGTCAACCATGCCAGCACTCTCTGGGGTCACTGGTGGGGTCAACCATGCCAGCACACTCTGGGGTCACTGGTGGGGTCAACCATGCCAGCACACTCTGGGGTCACTGGTGGGGTCAACCATGCCAGCACTCTCTGGGGTCACTGGTGGGGTCAACCATGCCAGCACTCTCTGGGGTCACTGGTGGGGTCAACCATGCCAGCACTCTCTGGGGTCACTGGTGGGGTCAACCATGCCAGCACTCTCTGGGGTCACTGGTGGGGTCAACCATGCCAGCACTCTCTGGGGTCACTGGTGGGGTCAACCATGCCAGCACTCTCTGGGGTCACTGGTGGGGTCAACCATGCCAGCACTCTCTGGGGTCACTGGTGGGGTCAACCATGCCAGCACTCTCTGGGGTCACTGGTGGGGTCAACCATGCCAGCACTCTCTGGGGTCACTGGTGGGGTCAACCATGCCAGCACTCTCTGGGGTCACTGGTGGGGTCAACCATGCCAGCACTCTCTGGGGTCACTGGTGGGGTCAACCATGCCAGCACTCTGGGGTCACTGGTGGGGTCAACCATGCCAGCACTCTGGGGTCAACCATGCCAGCACTCTCTGGGGTCAACCATGCCAGCACTCTCTGGGGTCACTGGTGGGGTTAACCATGCCAGCACTCTCTGGGGTCACTGGTGGGGTCAACCATGCCAGCACTCTGGGGTCACTGGTGGGGTCAACCATGCCAGCACTCTCTGGGGTCACTGGTGGGGTCAACCATGCCAGCACTCTCTGGGGTCACTGGTGGGGTCAACCATGCCAGCACTCTCTGGGGTCACTGGTGGGGTCAACCATGCCAGCACTCTCTGGGGTCATTGTGGGGTCAACCATGCCAGCACTCTGGGGTCACTGGTGGGGTCAACCATGCCAGCACTCTCTGGGGTCACTGGTGGGGTCAACCATGCCAGTACTCTCTGGGGTCACTGGTGGGGTCAACCATGCCAGCACTCTCTGGGGTCACTGGTGGGGTCAACCATGCCAGCACTCTCTGGGGTCACTGGTGGTGTCAACCATGCCAGCACTCTCTGGGGTCACTGGTGGGGTCAACCTTGCCAGCACTCTCTGGGGTCACTGGTGGGGTCAACCATGCCAGCACTCTCTGGGGTCACTAGTGGGGTCAACCTTGCCAGCACTCTCTGGGGTCACTGGTGGGGTCAACCATGCCAGCACTCTCTGGGGTCACTAGTGGGGTCAACCACGCCAGAACTCTCTGGGGTCACTAGTGGGGTCAACCATGCCAGCACTCTCTGGGGTCACTAGTGGGGTCAACCATGCCAGCACTCTCTGGGGTCACTAGTGGGGTCAACCATGCCAGCACTCTCTGGGGTCACTAGTGGGGTCAACCATGCCAGCACTCTCTGGGGTCACTGGTGGGGTCAACCATGCCAGCACTCTCTGGGGTCACTAGTGGGGTCAACCATGCCAGCACTCTCTGGGGTCACTGGTGGGGTCAACCATGCCAGCACTCTCTGGGGTCACTGGTGGGGTCAACCATGCCAGCACTCTCTGGGGTCACTGGTGGGGTCAACCACGCCAGCACTCTCTGGGGTCACTGGTTGGGTCAACCACGCCAGCACACTCTGGGGTCACTGGTGGGGTTAACCACGCCTGCACTCTCTGGGGTCACTAGTGGGGTCAACCACGCCTGCACTCTCTGGGGTCACTAGTGGGGTCAACCACGCCTGCACTCTCTGGGGTCACTAGTGGGGTCAACCACGCCAGCACTCTGGGGTCAGAAGTGGGGTCAACCATGCCAGCACTCTCTGGGGTCACTAGTGGGGTCATCCATGCCAGCACTCTGGGGTCACTGGTGGGGTCAACCATGCCAGCACTCTCTGGGGTCACTAGTGGGGTCAACCATGCCAGCACTCTCTGGGGTCACTGGTGGGGTCAACCATGCCAGCACTCTCTGAGGTCACTGGTGGGGTCAACCATGCCAGCACTCTCTGGGGTCACTGGTGGGGTCAACCACGCCAGCACTCTCTGGGGTCACTGGTGGGGTCAACCACGCCAGCACACTCTGGGGTCACTGGTGGGGTCAACCACGCCTGCACTCTCTGGGGTCACTAGTGGGGTCAACCACGCCTGCACTCTCTGGGGTCACTAGTGGGGTCAACAACGCCAGCACTCTGGGGTCAGAAGTGGGGTCAACCATGCCAGCACTCTCTGGGGTCACTAGTGGGGTCAACCACGCCAGCACTCTCTGGGGTCACTAGTGGGGTCAACCACGCCAGCACTCTCTGGGGTCACTAGTGGGGTCAACCACGCCTGCACTCTCTGGGGTCACTAGTGGGGTCAACCACGCCAGCACACTCTGGGGTCACTAGTGGGGTCAACCATGCCAGCACTCTCTGGGGTCACTAGTGGGGTCAACCATGCCTGCACTCTCTGGGGTCACTAGTGGGGTCAACCATGCCTGCACTCTCTGGGGTCACTAGTGGGGTCAACCATGCCAGCACTCTGGGGTCACAAGTGGGGTCAACCATGCCTGCACTCTCTGGGGTCACAAGTGGGGTCAACCATGCCTGCACTCTCTGGGGTCACAAGTGGGGTCAACCATGCCAGCACTCTCTGGGGTCACAAGTGGGGTCAACCGTGCCTGCACTCTCTGGGGTCACTAGTGGGGTCAACCATGCCTGCACTCTCTGGGGTCACTAGTGGGGTCAACCATGCCTGCACTCTCTGGGGTCACTAGTGGGGTCAACCATGCCAGCACTCTGGGGTCACAAGTGGGGTCAACCATGCCTGCACTCTCTGGGGTCACAAGTGGGGTCAACCATGCCTGCACTCTCTGGGGTCACAAGTGGGGTCAACCATGCCAGCACTCTCTGGGGTCACAAGTGGGGTCAACCGTGCCTGCACTCTCTGGGGTCACTAGTGGGGTCAACCATGCCTGCACACTCTGGGGTCACAAGTGGGGTCAACCATGCCAGCACTCTCTGGGGTCACTAGTGGGGTCAACCATGCCAGCACTCTCTAGGGTCACAAGTGGGGTCAACCATGCCTGCACTCTCTGGGGTCACAAGTGGGGTCAACCATGCCTGCACTCTGGGGTCACAAGTGGGGTCAACCATGCCATCACTCTCTGGGGTCACTAGTGGGGTCAACCACGCCTGCACTCTCTGGGGTCACTAGTGGGGTCAACCATGCCAGCACTCTCTGGGGTTACTAGTGGGGTCAACCATGCCAGCACTCTCTGGGGTCACTAGTGGGGTCAACCATGCCAGCACTCTCTGGGGTCACTGGTGGGGTCAACCATGCCAGCACTCTCTGGGGTCACTAGTGGGGTCAACCATGCCAGCACTCTGGGGTCACTGGTGGGGTCAACCATGCCAGCACTCTCTGGGGTCACTGGTGGGGTCAACCACGCCAGCACACTCTGGGGTCACTGGTGGGGTCAACCACGCCAGCACACTCTGGGGCTCACTGGTGGGGTCAACCATGCCAGCACTCTCTGGGGTCACTGGTGGGGTCAACCACGCCAGCACTCTCTGGGGTCACTGGTGGGGTCAACCACGCCAGCACACTCTGGGGTCACTGGTGGGGTCAACCACGCCTGCACTCTCTGGGGTCACTAGTGGGGTCAACCACGCCAGCACTCTCTGGGGTCACTAGTTGGGTCAACCACGCCTGCACTCTGGGGTCACTAGTGGGGTCAATCACGCCAGCACTCTGGGGTCAGAAGTGGGGTCAACCATGCCAGCACTCTCTGGGGTCACTAGTGGGGTCAACCACGCCAGCACTCTCTGGGGTCACAAGTGGGGTCAACCACGCCAGCACTCTCTGGGGTCACTAGTGGGGTCAACCACGCCAGCACTCTCTGGGGTCACTAGTGGGGTCAACCACGCCTGCACTCTCTGGGGTCACTAGTGGGGTCAACCACGCCAGCACACTCTGGGGTCACTAGTGGGTCAACCATGCCAGCACTCTCTGGGGTCACTAGTGGGGTCAACCACGCCTGCACACTCTGGGGTCACTAGTGGGGTCAACCACGCTAGCACTCTCTGGGGTCACTAGTGGGGTCAACCATGCCTGCACTCTGGGGTCACTAGTGGGGTCAACAATGCCAGCACTCTCTGGGGTCACTAGTGGGGTCAATCATGCCTGCACTCTCTGGGGTCACTAGTGGGGTCAACCATGCCTGCACTCTCTGGGGTCACTAGTGGGGTCAACCATGCCAGCACTCTGGGGTCACAAGTGGGGTCAACCATGCCTGCACTCTCTGGGGTCACAAGTGAGGTCAACCATGCCTGCACTCTGGGGTCACAAGTGGGGTCAACCATGCCAACACTCTCTGGGGTCACAAGTGGGGTCAACCGTGCCTGCACTCTCTGGGGTCACAAGTGGGGTCAACCATGCCTGCACACTCTGGGGTCACAAGTGGGGTCAACCATGCCAGCACTCTCTGGGGTCACTAGTGGGGTCAACCATGCCAGCACTCTCTGGGGTCACTAGTGGGCTCAACCACGCCTGCACTCTCTGGGGTCACAAGTGGGGTCAACCATGCCTGCACTCTCTGGGGTCACTAGTGGGGTCAACCATGCCAGCACTCTGGGGTCACTAGTGGGGTCAATCACGCCTGCACTCTCTGGGGTCACTAGTGGGGTCAACCACGCCAGGACACTCTGGGATCACTAGTGGGGTCAACCACGCCAGCACTCTCTGGGGTCACTAGTGGGGTCAATCACGCCTGCACTCTCTGGGGTCACTAGTGGGGTCAACCACGCCAGGACACTCTGGGGTCACTAGTGGGGTCAACCACGCCAGCACACTCTGGGGTCACTAGTGGGGTCAACCACGCCAGCACTCTCTGGGGTCACTAGTGGGGTCAACCACGCCTGCACTCTCTGGGGTCACTAGTGGGGTCAACCACGCCAGCACACTCTGGGGTCACTAGTGGGGTCAACCATGCCAGCACTCTCTGGGGTCACTAGTGGGGTCAACCACGCCTGCACTCTCTGGGGTCACTAGTGGGGTCAACCACGCCAGCACACTCTGGGGTCACTAGTGGGGTCAACCACGCCAGCACTCTCTGGGGTCACTAGTGGGGTCAACCATGCCAGCACACTCTGGGGTCACTAGTGGGGTCAACCACGCTAGCACTCTCTGGGGTCACTAGTGGGGTCAACCATGCCTGCACTCTCTGGGGTCACTAGTGGGGTCAACCATGCCAGCACTCTGGGGTCACTAGTGGGGTCAACCATGCCTGCACTCTGGGGTCAACCATGCCAGCACTCTCTGGGGTCACTAGTGGGGTCAACCATGCCAGCACACTCTGGGGTCACTGGTGGGGTCCACCACGCCAGCACTCTCTGGGGTCACTAGTGGGGTCAACCATGCCTGCACTCTCTGGGGTCACTAGTGGGGTCAACCACGCCAGCACTCTCTGGGGTCACTAGTGGGGTCAACCATGCCAGCACTCTGGGGTCACTAGTGGGGTCAACCATGCTAGCACTCTCTGGGGTCACTGGTGGGGTCAACCATGCCAGCACTTTCTGGGGTCACTGGTGGGGTCAACCATGCCTGCACTCTGGGGTCACTAGTGGGGTCAACCATGCCAGCACTCTGGGGTCACTAGTGGGGTCAACCATGCCAGCACTCTCTGGGGTCACTGGTGGGGTCAACCACGCCAGCACTCTCTGGGGTCACTAGTGGGGTCAACCATGCCTGCACTCTCTGGGGTCACTAGTGGGGTCAACCACGCCAGCACTTTCTGGGGTCACTAGTGGGGTCAACCATGCCAGCACTCTCTGGGGTCACTAGTGGGGTCAACCATGCTAGCACTCTCTGGGGTCACTGGTGGGGTCAACCATGCCAGCACACTCTGGGGTCACTAGTGGGGTCAACCATGCCTGCACTCTGGGGTCACTGGTGGGGTCAACCATGCCAGCACTCTCTGGGGTCACTAGTGGGGTCAACCATGCTAGCACTCTCTGGGGTCACTGGTGGGGTCAACCATGCCAGCACTCTCTGGGGTCACTAGTGGGGTCAACCACGCCAGCACTCTGGGGTCACTAGTGGGGTCAACCATGCCTGCACTCTCTGGGGTCACTAGTGGGGTCAACCATGCCAGCACTCTGGGGTCACTAGTGGGTAGTGGGGTCAACCATGCCAGCACTCTCTGGGGTCACTAGTGGGGTCAACCATGCCAGCACTCTCTGGGGTCACTAGTGGGGTCAACCACGCCAGCACTCTCTGGGGTCACTAGTGGGGTCAACCATGCCTGCACTCTCTGGGGTCACTGGTGGGGTCAACCATGCCAGCACTCTCTGGGGTCACTAGTGGGGTCAACCACGCCAGCACACTGCCTTTGCTCCCTGTAGCCTCTGTTCACAGTACCCTCTGTTCACAGTAGCCTCTGTTCACAGTAGCTTCTGCTCCCTGTAGCCTCTGTTCACAGTAGCCTCTGTTCACAGTAGCCTCTGTTCACAGTAGCCTCTGTTCACAGTAGCCTCTGCTCCCTGTAGCCTCTGTTCACAGTAGCCTCTGCTCCCTGTAGCCTCTGTTCACAGTAGCCTCTGTTCACAGTAGCCTCTGCTCCCTGTAGCCTCTGTTCACAGTAGCCTCTGTTCACAGTAGCCTCTGTTCACAGTAGCCTCTGCTCCCTGTAGCCTCTGTTCACAGTAGCCTCTGCTCCCTGTAGCCTCTGTTCACAGTAGCCTCTGCTCCCTGTAGCCTCTGTTCACAGTAGCCTCTGTTCACAGTAGCCTCTGCTCCCTGTAGCCTCTGTTCACAGTAGCCTCTGCTCCCTGTAGCCTCTGTTCACAGTAGCCTCTGTTCACAGTAGCCTCTGCTCCCTGTAGCCTCTGTTCACAGTAGCCTCTGTTCACAGTAGCCTCTGCTCCCTGTAGCCTCTGTTCACAGTAGCCTCTGTTCACAGTAGCCTCTGCTCCCTGTAGCCTCTGTTCACAGTAGCCTCTGCTCCCTGTAGCCTCTGTTCACAGTAGCCTCTGCTCCCTGTAGCCTCTGTTCACAGTAGCCTCTGTTCACAGTAGCCTCTGTTCACAGTAGCCTCTGCTCCCTGTAGCCTCTGTTCACAGTAGGCTCTGCTCCCTGTAGCCTCTGTTCACAGTAGCCTCTGTTCACAGTAGCCTCTGCTCCCTGTAGCCTCTGTTCACAGTAGCCTCTGCTCCCTGTAGCCTCTGTTCACAGTAGCCTCTGTTCACAGTAGCCTCTGTTCACAGTAGCCTCTGTTCACAGTAGCCTCTGTTCACAGTAGCCTCTGTTCACAGTAGCCTCTGTTCACAGTAGCCTCTGTTCACAGTAGCCTCTGCTCCCTGTAGCCTCTGTTCACAGTAGCCTCTGTTCACAGTAGCCTCTGCTCCCTGTAGCCTCTGTTCACAGTAGCCTCTGCTCCCTGTAGCCTCTGTTCACAGTAGCCTCTGTTCACAGTAGCCTCTGCTCCCTGTAGCCTCTCTTCACAGTAGCCTCTGCTCCCTGTAGCCCGTGTTCACAGTAGCTCTGCTCCCTGTAGCCCGTGTTCACAGTAGCCTCTGCTCCCTGTAGCCCGTGTTCACAGTAGCTCTGCTCCCTGTAGCCCGTGTTCACAGTAGCCTCTGCTCCCTGTAGCCCGTGTTCACAGTAGCCTCTGCTCCCTGTAGCCCGTGTTCACAGTAGCCTCTGCTCCCTGTAGCCCGTGTTCACAGTAGCCTCTGCTCCCTGTAGCCCGTGTTCACAGTAGCCTCTGCTCCCTGTAGCCCGTGTTCACAGTAGCCTCTGCTCCCTGTAGCCCGTGTTCACAGTAGCCTCTGCTCCCTGTAGCCCGTGTTCACAGTAGCTCTGCTCCCTGTAGCCCGTGTTTACAGTAGCCTCTGCTCCCTGTAGCCCGTGTTCACAGTAGCTCTGCTCCCTGTAGCCCGTGTTCACAGTAGCCTCTGCTCCCTGTAGCCCGTGTTCACAGTAGCCTCTGCTCCCTGTAGCCCGTGTTCACAGTAGCTCTGCTCCCTGTAGCCCGTGTTTACAGTAGCCTCTGCTCCCTGTAGCCCGTGTTCACAGTAGCTCTGCTCCCTGTAGCCCGTGTTCACA
The DNA here is from genome assembly GCF_040958095.1 of Procambarus clarkii. Lineage (NCBI taxonomy): Eukaryota > Metazoa > Arthropoda > Malacostraca > Decapoda > Cambaridae > Procambarus > Procambarus clarkii. The sequence continues at coordinate 3,768,158 of NC_091176.1, forward strand.
GTAGCCTCTGCTCCCTGTAGCCTGTGTTCACAGTAGCTCCACTCCCTGTAGCCTCTGTTCACAGTAGCTCTGCTCCCTGTAGCCCGTGTTCACAGTAGCTCCACTCCCTGTAGCCTCTGTTCACAGTAGCTCTGCTCCCTGTAGCCCGTGTTCACAGTAGTAATGTACACATGAGCGTCGGAAACAACGCACACACACAGGAGGCGAGTGGTGCAAGGGTAAAGTTCAGTGTACGAGAAAGTCATTGGAGGAAACTGGGGTTCGAACCAGCATCCTGTGTAGCCCCAGACCTGCATCATTACCTTATTACAACGTTGTACCAACGTAAGCGTCATTGCGGTATCTCAATGTTGTGTAAACGTAAAGATACTAAAAATAAAATAAAGGGGTTCAGTTCTTTGTTTGTGGAAGGTTAGGTTAGGGCAGGTTAGGTTAGGTTAGGTTAGGTTAGGTTAGGGCAGGTCAGGTCAGGTCAGGTCAGGTCAGGTTAGGTCAGGTTAGGTTAGGTTAGGTTAGGTTAGGTTAGGTTAGGGCAGGGCAGGGCAGGGCAGGTCAGGTTAGGTTAGGTTAGGTTAGGTTAGGGCAGGGCAGGTCAGGTTAGGTTAGGTTAGGGCAGGGCAGGGCAGGTCAGGTTAGGTTAGGGCAGGTTAGGTTAGGTTAGGTTAGGGCAGGGCAGGGCAGGGCAGGTTAGGTTAGGTTAGGGCGCTTAATGTACCGAGTGCCAGGCACTTCATTGTGTGAGGATGAAGGGAGATGCCGCAAGGCCTGAAATACCGCTGATGCAAATTGCAATACACAAGAGTTTTCCAACGTTTCGAACCTTGAACCTGCTGCATGGATATGGTCAAACACAACGTGGGAGTAATGTGCTAGCCACCACACCGACCCCACGTGAAAGGTGAAGTTTGGTTATCTTGAGATGATATCGGGGCTTCAGTGTCCCTGCGGCCCGGTCCTCGACCAGGCCTCCACCCCCAGGAAGCAGCCCGTGACAGCTGACTAACACCCAGGTACCTATTTTACTGCTAGGTAACAGGGGCATAGGGTGAAAGAAAACCTGCCCATTGTTTCTCGCAGGTGCCTGGGATCGAACCCGGGACCACAGGATCACAAGTCCAGCGTGCTGTCGGCCGATCGGCTCCCTTGGTGGCGTGAACAACGACCCAACCAGCCATGTTTGGGCATAGCGCTCACGACCCATGCCCAGAGGTGAGTGGGTAGGGAATAACCTCGTCGTCACCGACCATTTCATCTTCTCTAACACTTAGTGTGTGTGTGTGTGTGTCCTGGCTATACTGTCATGCTAATAGTATATATACTTGTACTGAACACACATTAGTGTTGTCAAGTGTGTATCTTAGGGGAAGATTTATTTAGTTCATATATTATGCATCCTATACCCATCCTGTGGGTGGTAGTGGAGCTCATACCCAGCCTGTGGGTGGTAGTGGAGGCCATACCCATCCTGTGGGTGGTAGTGGACCCCATACCCATCCTGTGGGTGGTAGTGGAGGCCATACCCATCCTGTGGGTGGTAGTGGAGGCCATACCCATCCTGTGGGTGGTAGAGGAGCCCATACCCATCTTGTGGGTGGTAGTGGACCCCATACCCATCCTGTGGGTGGTAGTGGAGCCCATACCCATCCTGTGGGTGGTAGTGGAGCTCATACCCAGCCTGTGGGTGGTAGTGGAGGCCATACCCATCCTGTGGGTGGTAGTGGAGCCCATACCCATCCTGTGGGTGGTAGAGGAGCCCATACCCATCCTGTGGGTGGTAGTGGTGGCCATACCCAGCCTGTGGGTGGTAGTGGAGGCCATACCCATCCTGTGGGTGGTAGTGGAGCCCATACCCATCCTGTGGGTGGTAGAGGAGCCCATACCCATCCTGTGGGTGGTAGTGGAGGCCATACCCAGCCTGTGGGTGGTAGTGGAGGCCATACCCATCCTGTGGGTGGTAGTGGAGCCCATACCCATCCTGTGGGTGGTAGAGGAGCCCATACCCATCCTGTGGGTGGTAGTGGAGGCCATACCCAGCCTGTGGGTGGTAGTGGAGGCCATACCCATCCTGTGGGTGGTAGTGGAGCCCATACCCATCCTGTGGGTGGTAGAGGAGCCCATACCCATCCTGTGGGTGGTAGAGGAGGCCATACCCATCCTGTGGGTGGTAGTGGAGGCCATACCCATCCTGTGGGTGGTAGTGGAGGCCATACCCATCCTGTGGGTTGTAGTGGAGGCCATACCCATCCTGTGGGTGGTAGTGGAGGCCATACCCATCCTGTGGGTGGTAGTGGAGGCCATACCCATCCTGTGGGTGGTAGTGGACCCCATACCCATCCTGTGGGTGGTAGTGGAGGCCATACCCATCCTGTGGGTTGTAGTGGAGCCCATACCCATCCTGTGGGTGGTAGAGGAGCCCATACCCATCCTGTGGGTGGTAGTGGAGGCCATACTCATCCTGTGGGTGGTAGTGGAGGCCATACCCATCCTGTGGGTGGTAGTGGAGCCCATACCCATCCTGTGGGTGGTAGTGGAGCCCATACCCATCCTGTGGGTGGTAGTGGAGGCCATACCCCTCCTGTGGGTGGTAGTGGAGCCCATACCCATCCTGTGAATGGTAGAGGAGCCCATACCCATCCTGTGGGTGGTTGTGGAGGCCATACCCCTCCTGTGGGTGGTAGTGGAGGCCATACCCATCCTGTGGGTGGTAGTGGAGGCCATACCCATCCTGTGGGTGGTAGTGGAGGCCATACCCATCCTGTGGGTGGTAGTGGAGGCCATACCCCTCCTGTGGGTGGTAGTGGAGGCCTTACCCATCCTGTGGGTGGTAGTGGAGGCCATACCCATCCTGTGGGTGGTAGTGGAGGCCATACCCATCCTGTGGGTGGTAGTGGAGGCCATACCCATCCTGTGGGTGGTAGTGGAGGCCATACCCATCCTGTGGGTGGTAGTGGAGGCCATACCCATCCTGTGGGTGGTAGTGGAGGCCATACCCATCCTGTGGGTGGTAGTGGAGGCCATACCCATCCTGTGGGTGGTAGTGGAGGCCATACCCATCCTGTGGGTGGTAGTGGAGGCCATACCCATCCTGTGGGTGGTAGTGGAGGCCATACCCATCCTGTGGGTGGTAGTGGAGGCCATACCCATCCTGTGGGTGGTAGTGGAGGCCATACCCATCCTGTGGGTGGTAGTGGAGGCCATACCCATCCTGTGGGTGGTAGTGGAGGCCATACCCATCCTGTGGGTGGTAGTGGAGGCCATACCCATCCTGTGGGTGGTAGTGGAGGCCATACCCATCCTGTGGGTGGTAGTGGAGGCCATACCCATCCTGTGGGTGGTAGTGGAGGCCATACCCATCCTGTGGGTGGTAGTGGAGGCCATACCCATCCTGTGGGTGGTAGTGGAGGCCATACCCATCCTGTGGGTGGTAGTGGAGGCCATACCCATCCTGTGGGTGGTAGAGGAGCCCTACATACCCATTCTGTGGGTGGTAGAGGAGCCCTACATACCCATTCTGTGGGTAGTAGTAGAGCCCTACATACCCACCCTGTGAGTGGTATTGGAGCCCTGAAAACCCATCCTGTGGGTGGTAGTAGTAAGCATTCGTCAATCCCGTGGGGTTATAAGAACATAAGAACAAAGGCAACTGCAGAAGGCCTATTGGCCCATACGAGGCAGCTCCTATTTATAACCACCCAATCCCACTCATATACTTGTCCAACCCGCGCTTGAAACAATCGAGGGACCCCACCTCCAGCACGTTACGCGGTAGTTGGTTCCACAAATCAACAACCCTGTTACTGAACCAGTATTTACCCAAGTCTTTCCTAAATCTAAACTTATCCAGTTTATACCCATTGTTTCGTGTTCTGTCTTGTGTTGATACTTTTAATACCCTATTAATATCCCCTTTGTTATGTCCATTCACCCACTTGTAAACCTCTATCATGTCACCCCTAACTCTTCGCCTTTCCAGTGAATGCAACTTAAGCTTTGTTAATCTTTCTTCATATGAAAGATTTCTAATTTGGGGAATTAACTTAGTCATCCTACGTTGGACACGTTCAAGTGAATTTATATCCTTTCTATAATATGGCGACCATATGGAGTAGTGCCCTGTGTGTCTAGTTGTATGCAACGTCTGATGTGGCTGTGAAGTCCAACCAGAGAATGGCAGTTCCGACCGCAGCGAGCGCAGTTAAACGCTGAAGCGGGGGCGCCTGTCAGTGGTCAAGACCTGTGAAGTCTCTTATCCTCCGCCTGCATCACAATCTGCGCTCTGGAAGCTGCGGGTCAGTTTGATGCTTCTCGGATTGCTACGCTCTATAAGCACCAGGTCGAGGTGGTGCCAGTGCTTACACCTGGGGTGTCTCCAGGAAAACCTCGTGTTGGGGGCTTGGTGTCGAAGGAGGAATTAGTGATGCAGAGGTCATGACGGCAGCAGAACTCCAGGAGGCGCTGCCCACTCTCATTCATCTTCCCAAATCCAAACTGGCCCAGGCAGGAAGGCCAAGAGCTGTGATCAGAACCAACTCTTGCAGTACAGTCTCCCAGAAGGAAGACTGGCTCTTGTTGAGGTATGTCTCTAAGAGTTAGGCCGAGGTCATCATAGAACTCGTCCTTCAGTTCGGTAGAGGAGGTCAGTGTTGGTGCGTAGGCATTAATGAGGCTGACCATTCCTGCTGCCGAATGAAGCTGAAGTTTAATGATCCTTGCAGACCGTTCTGTGGGCGGTACTATGGACCCTAACAACCTGTTCCTCACGGTGAAGCCAACGCCATGCTGTCTTACCTCTTCTAGTGGTTTGCCTTGCCAGAAGAAGGTAAAGTCCCTCTCCCGTATGCTACCGGACGTGGGCAGACGTGTCTTCTGCATGGCGACTACGTTCATCTGGAGCCTGTATAGTTCACTGTTGATCACCGCTGTCTTGCGGGCGTCGTTCACTTCTAGTAGATCTTCCGAGCGGGGTTGACACCCCTGAGCGGACCATGACACTTGGTGTCATGGTCCTTACATTCCACATGCCCGGTTTGAAAGCTGAGTGGCTCCGTTTTTTTTTTTTTTTTTTTTTTTTTTTGCCTGGTGCGTGTTTGATGATCCGCTTGTTGGATTATGGCCTAAGCCGCACGCACCGAGTGGAGCAGGCGGACCGTGGCGGGGACACCACCTTATTGCCTGGGGGCTGCCCAGGCGGGTGGTAGCTGTCCTATGAAATCAGATGATTTCTCCCACCGACGGAAACAACCCCCCTGGTGCCTCACTCCAATTGTATAGTAGGCTTATCACCAGTAACTGATGCGTCCCGTGTTGAGCCCGCTGGAATGTCCTCTCCAAGGCACAGGCCTGAGCAGTAGTTATGGCGAAGCGGTTGTTGCCCATGCAGCGGGTCCTCTCTCTCCACGCCACCGATGTTTACTAGTTGTGTTTTTGCGGGGGTTGAGCTTTGCTCTTTCGGCCCGCCTCTCAACTGTCAATCAACTGTTTACTATTTTTTTTTTCCCACACACCACACACACACACACACACACACCCCAGGAAGCAGCCCGTGACAGCTGACTAACTCCCAGGTACCTATTTGCTGCTAGGTAACAGGGGTATTCAGGGTGAAAGAAACTTTTGCCCATTTGTTTCTGCCTCGTGCGGGAATCGAACCCGCGCCACAGAATTACGAATCCTGCGCGCTATCCACCAGGCTACGAGGCCCCGATATGGTCCAAGGGAAGGGCAGGCGCCGATACGCTTGGCACCAGTGTCGTCGCAGGAGTTGCAGAAATGTAGCTATAAACAGCTGTAAAACCACCTTAGGGACTCAGACTCCGGATTTTTCCTCGGGGTTGACTCCCAAAGCCTTTCCCATGGGTGGGGTTTAGCCACAAGACAGCGAAGGTTTGAATTTGGGGTTTTCCTTCACCTAGATAAGCTGCCTTCCCAGGCTGACGAGTTCAATATTCCGAAGCAACTGGTTTTAAGGAGCCAGAGGCTCGCCTTCGCCCCTTCTGTTGGTAGAAGCAGTTCCGTCAGGATTAGAGGCTAAGCCACACGTGCAGGCCAGGAGCTGGTCTTGGTTATCTTGAGATGATTCTTGAGATGATTTCGGGGCTTTAGTGTCCCCGCGGCCCGGTCCTCGACCAGGCCTCCACCCCCAGGAAGCAGCCCGTGACAGCCGACTAACACCCAGGTACCTATTTTACTGCTAGGTAACAGGAGCATAGGGTGAAAGAAACTCTGCCCATTGTTTCTCGCCGGCGCCCGGGATCGAACCCAGGACCACAGGATCACAAGTCCAGCGTGCTGTCCGCTCGGCCGACCGGCTCCCTCAGAGGAACCGGTTGGTTATCAGAGGCTATTTCAAAAGCACGCTATCAGGGGCATTTTACAGGCTGTGGGAGCTTATCTCTACAACCCTTCCCCCTTCCGCAGGCTATGACAGCCCTTGGAACCAACAGGGTTGGTAATGGAGCCCTATATACCCATCCTGAGAATGGTAGTGGAACCCATACCCATCCTGAGAATGGTAGTGGAACCCATACCCATCCTGTGAGTGGTAGTGGAACCCATACCCATCCTGTGAGTGGTAGTGGAGCCCATACCCATCCTGAGAATGGTAGTGGAACCCATACCCATCCTGTGAGTGGTAGTGGAACCCATACCCATCCTGTGAGTGGTAGTGGACCCCATACCCATCCTGTGAGTGGTAGTGGAACCCATACCCATCCTGTGAGTGGTAGTGGAACTCATACCCATCCTGTGAGTGGTAGTGGAACTCATACCCATCCTGTGAGTGGTAGTGGAACTCATACCCATCCTGTGAGTGGTAGTGGAGCCCATACCCATCCTGTGAGTGGTAGTGGAACTCATACCCATCCTGTGAGTGGTAGTGGAGCCCATACCCATCCTGTGAGTGGTAGTGGAACTCATGCCCATCCTGTGAGTGGTAGTGGAACTCATACCCATCCTGTGAGTGGTAGTGGAGCCCATACCCATCCTGTGAGTGGTAGTGGAACTCATACCCATCCTGTGAGTGGTAGTGGAACTCATACCCATCCTGTGAGTGGTAGTGGAGCCCATACCCATCCTGTGAGTGGTAGTGGAACTCATACCCATCCTGTGAGTGGTAGTGGAGCCCATACCCATCCTGTGAGTGGTAGTGGAACTCATACCCATCCTGTGAGTGGTAGTGGAACTCATACCCATCCTGTGAGTGGTAGTGGAACTCATACCCATCCTGTGAGTGGTAGTGGAGCCCATACCCATCCTGTGAGTGGTAGTGGAACTCATACCCATCCTGTGAGTGGTAGTGGAGCCCATACCCATCCTGTGAGTGGTAGTGGAACTCATGCCCATCCTGTGAGTGGTAGTGGAACTCATACCCATCCTGTGAGTGGTAGTGGAGCCCATACCCATCCTGTGAGTGGTAGTGGAACTCATACCCATCCTGTGAGTGGTAGTGGAACTCATACCCATCCTGTGAGTGGTAGTGGAACTCATACCCATCCTGTGAGTGGTAGTGGAGCCCATACCCATCCTGTGAGTGGTAGTGGAACTCATACCCATCCTGTGAGTGGTAGTGGAGCCCATACCCATCCTGTGAGTGGTAGTGGAACTCATGCCCATCCTGTGAGTGGTAGTGGAACTCATACCCATCCTGTGAGTGGTAGTGGAGCCCATACCCATCCTGTGAGTGGTAGTGGAACTCATACCCATCCTGTGAGTGGTAGTGGAACTCATACCCATCCTGTGAGTGGTAGTGGAACTCATACCCATCCTGTGAGTGGTAGTGGAGCCCATACCCATCCTGTGAGTGGTAGTGGAACCCATACCCATCCTGTGGGTGGTAGTGGAACCCATACCCATCCTATGAGTGGAAGGGGAAAAGTTTACAGAGGCTCAGGAACCGGACCCAATAATTCATTTAGCTAAGCAGGTTATAGTCATGACAAGATAGTTATATAGTTTAATGAGCTGAAGAGTGGGTTTGAATGACCTGGTCTTTGAGTTCATTATATACTTACATGTTCTCGAGGAGATGACGTGCAAGATGATGACCTTACAATGTTTGTTTGGACAGGCCTCTCTCATCAGGCCACGAGGAAGGTCTTGGTGTATATGCTAATGAAGCAAGATTGGCTTGGAGAAGAGACTTGAGTAGCAGGAGGGAATGGAAGTTGGGGTGTGTGAGGGGAGGACGTGGGAGGAAGAGGCAGGAGCAGAGTCAGGTCCAGAGGTCGAGTCAGGTCAGGTCCAGAGGTCATGTCAGGTCAGGTCTAGAGAAGTCAGATCAGGTCCATACAGGTCCGGTCCACAGAGGACAGGTAATGTCCTGAGAGTGTCAGATCAAGTCCAGAGAGGTTAGGTCATATGAGGTCCAGAGAGAGAGAGAGAGAGCAAGCAGCTACGCCCACATAATCACACTACCAAAATAATGACCAAGCGGTTCAGTACATATAATTGTAATAATAACAGGATAGACAGGGAAAAATAAACTTGGAACTTACAAATATTCACTGGGGAACTGTTCTAAGTAATAAAAATCCCAAGCAAGCAGTGGAATGACTGCCGAAGCTTATAACGACTGAGACAAGTTCCTTTGTGGAAAGCCAGAAAGACCTCCTGCTTAGAAAAATAACCCAGATGGCACTTCAGAAGAAGACAAAATAGCCCAAATGTTTTAGCAGACACGACTGTCTCTACAAAGAAAGAATAATTTAAACAGTGAGATTGAAGAAACAGTATTGAGCAGCGCCACTCATCCTGTGAGTGGACACACCGCCATAGTGACAGTATTGAGCAGCGCCACTCATCCTGTGAGTGGACACACCGCCATAGTGACAGTATTGGGCAGCGCCACTCATCCTGTGAGTGGACACACCGCCACAGTGACAGTATTGGGCAGCGCCACTCATCCTGTGAGTGGACACACCGCCACAGTGACAGTATTGGGCAGCGCCACTCATCCTGTGAGTGGACACACCGCCATAGTGACAGTATTGGGCAGCGCCACTCATCCTGTGAGTGGACACACCGCCATAGTGACAGTATTGGGCAGCGCCACTCATCCTGTGAGTGGACACACCGCCATAGTGACAGTATTGGGCAGCGCCACTCATCCTGTGAGTGGACACACCGCCACAGTGACAGTATTGGGCAGCGCCACTCATCCTGTGAGTGGACACACCGCCATAGTGACAGTATTGGGCAGCGCCACTCATCCTGTGAGTGGACACACCGCCATAGTGACAGTATTGGGCAGCGCCACTCATCCTGTGAGTGGACACACCGCCACAGTGACAGTATTGGGCAGCGCCACTCATCTTGTGAGTGGACACACCGCCATAGCAGCATGTACAACACTCCCCAATAGGAAGAAAACCCGCTGCGTTGTTCATCCTGTCACTTGTACCCAGACACAGCTGGGTCTTGCTTAACTGTCTCAAGTGAACAGCTTCTCAAACAAGAAGATTAACATCTGTCATCCTTTAAAATCTTACGTTATCTTGCGGGTGCAAAATGGGGAAATCTTTTAAGAACAGTATCAATATTTGACAAATGGTGTTTTCCTAACTCAAACAATGTGGGGTTTATTATTCTATATATTTCTAATGATTCTTAGATGGTCACATTCTCTCAGGTAGTGGTCAAGGCGGTGTCCGTCACTCTCACCACAGATTCTGCAACTTCGCTGCTCAACTGTTGTTTAAATTATGAATCTCCATGGATATTTGTATCCAAGACGGATTCTCGCTATTACTGATTCTCTCCCTCGTCCTCCTCCTCTTCGTCCATAATGATTGGGATTGCCAGCTGCAACCATGTTGTACCATCGTACAGATTCACTGGTCACTTCTATCCTCCTTTCCTCAGTTACCTTGTCACGGTGATGTTACCTGACAATACCTCTAATTTGTAGTAGAGTCTTGGGTCTGAAGTATTCAATATGGTCTCCTTCAGCGCCTTCAGCAGCCAGCACATCTGCTCGTTCATTCCCACATATTCCAACATGGGAGGGGATCCACAGAAACTTGATGACTCTTCCCTGATTGGTAAGTACTCTCACAGCTCTCTTGATTTCTATGGCTTTGTCGGGCTGCTTGTCAATCAGTGCAGAATCACTTCACCATTACTGTTTAGTTCGAGGAATCTGAACGCCATCACAATGGCAGTTAGCTGTGCTAGCGTTTAAGATGCATAATTCTCAATACGTGATTTTTTTCAATTCCGTGTTGAAAGGTATTATTCCTAATTAGTGTCGGCTGCACCAGCCCTGCCATTGACAGGTTTAGAAGCTGCCACGTACGGGCCAGAAAGCCTTCTGTAGTTTCTTCAGTTCCTCTTGTGTCACAAAGCGGCCGCTGTTTGTCGTGACTTGCTAGCCGGTTGAATAGCCGCTGACTAACCGCCCTCCAAGGTGCCCAGATTTTAGCTTCACATTCATAGCATTTCAGAGGTGTGTGAGTAGTGAGGGAGAGGGTAGAGTGGGGGTCACTAGGTGCATGGGGTCACGGGGTTGATGGGGGGTCACGGAGTTGATGGGGGGTCACGGAGTTGATGGGGGGTCACGGAGTTGATGGGGGGTCACGGAGTTGATGGGGGGTCACGGAGTTGATGGGGGGTCACGGGGTTGATGGGGGGTCACGGGGTTGATGGGGGTCACGGGGTTGATGGGGGGTACGGGGTTGATGGGGGGTCACGGGGTTGATGGGGGGTCACGGGGTTGATGGGGGGTCACGGGGTTGAGGGGGTCACGGGGTTGAGGGGGTCACGGGGTTGAGGGGGTCAGGAGTTGATGGGGTCACGGGGTTGATGGGGTCACGGGGTTGAGGGGGTCACGGGGTTGAGGGGGTCACGGGGTTGAGGGGGTCACGGGGTTGAGGGGGTCACGGGGTTGATGGGGTCACGGGGTTGATGGGGTCACGGGGTTGATGGGGGTCACGAGGTTGATGGCGTCACGGGGTTGATGGGGGTCACGGGGTTGATGGGGGTCACGGGGTTGATGGGGGTCACGGGGTTGATGGGGGTCACGGGGTTGATGGGTTCACAAGGTTGAGGGGGTCACGGGGTTGATGGGGTCACGGGGTTGATGGGGTCACGGGGTTGAGGGGGTCACGGGGTTGATGGGGTCACGGGGTTGAGGGGGTCACGGGGTTGAGGGGGTCACGGGGTTGAGGGGGTCAGGAGTTGATGGGGTCAGGGGTTGATGGGGTCACGGGGTTGAGGGGGTCAAAGGGTTGAGGGGGTTACAGGGTTGATGGGGTCACGGGGTTGAGGGGGTCACAGGGTTGATGGGGTCACGGGGTTGATGGGGTCACTGGGTTGATGGGGTCACGGGGTTGATGGGGTCACGGGGTTTATGGGGTCACGGGGTTTATGGGGTCACGGGGTTGAGGGGGTCACGGGGTTGATGGGGTCACGGGGTTGAGGGGGTCACGGGGTTGAGGGGGTCACGGGGTTGAGGGGGTCACGGGGTTGATGGGGTCACGGGGTTGATGGGGTCACGGGGTTGATGGGGTCACGGGGTTGAGGGGGTTGATGGGGTCACGGGGTTGATGGGGTCACGGGGTTGAGGGGGTCACGGGGTTGAGGGGGTCACGGGGTGGAGGGGGTCACGGGGTGGAGGGGGTCACAGGATTGATGGGGTCACGGGGTTGAGGGGGTCACGGGGTTGATGGGGTCACGGGGTTGAGGGGGTCAAGGGGTTGAGGGGGTCACAGGGTTGATGGGGTCACGGGGTTGATGGGGTCACGGGGTTTATGGGGTCACGGGGTTTATGGGGTCACGGGGTTTATGGGGTCACGGGGTTTATGGGGTCACGGGGTTGATGGGGTCACGGGGTTGAGGGGGTCACGGGGTTGAGGGGGTCACGGGGTTGATGGGGTCACGGGGTTGATGGGGTCACGGGGTTGATGGGGTCACGGGGTTGAGGGGGTCACGGGGTTGATGGGGTCACGGGGTTGAGGGGGTCACGGGGTTGAGGGGGTCACGGGGTTGATGGGGTCACGGGGTGGAGGGGGTCACAGGATTGATGGGGTCACGGGGTTGAGGGGGTCACGGGGTTGATGGGGTCACGGGGTTGAGGGGGTCACGGGGTTGATGGGGTCACGGGGTTGAGGGGGTCACGGGGTTGATGGGGTCACGGGGTTGAGGGGGTCACGGGGTTGATGGGGTCACGGGGTTGAGGGGGTCACGGGGTTGAGGGGTCAAGGGGTTGAGGGGGTCACAGGGTTGATGGGGTCACGGGGTTGAGGGGGTCACGGGGTTGATGGGGTCACGGGGTTGAGGGGGTCACGGGGTTGATGGGGTCACGGGGTTGAGGGGGTCACGGGGTTGAGGGGGTCAAGGGGTTGAGGGGGTCACAGGGTTGATGGGGTCACGGGGTTGAGGGGGTCACGGGGTTGAGGGGGTCACGGGGTTGAGGGGGTCAAGGGGTTGAGGGGGTCACAGGGTTGATGGGGTCACGAGGTGGAGGGAGAAAGTGGCGGGAAACGTACCCAGGTCGTCGCCCTTCACTTGTTTACGGCGCCCACTGACTGATGAACCAGGGGGGCCAGGACACCCCCCCCCCCCTCCCTGGCTGCAGTTGTACACACCTGCTGCTGGTACCTGCACGCACGCGCGCGCGCGCGCGCGCGCACACACACACACACACACACACACACACACACACACACACACACACACACACACACACACACACACACACACACACACACACACACACACAGGCTGGAGTGGAAGGGAAGGTACTCCGTTGGATACAGGAGTACCTAAGCAACAGGAGACAACGAGTCAGTGTGAGAGGTGAGGTCTCAGATTGGCGAGACGTTACGAGTGGAGTCCCGCAGGGGTCAGTCCTTGGACCTATACTGTTTCTGATGTATGTAAATGATCTCCCAGAGGGTATAGAATCGTTTCTCTCAATGTTTGCCGATGATGCAAAAATTATGTGGAGGATTGAAACTGAGGACGATAGTAGGAGGCTACAAGATGACCTAGACAGACTGAGTGAATGGTCCAATAAATGGCTGTTAAAGTTCAACCCGAGTAAATGCAAAGTAATGAAACTAGGCGGTGGAAACAGGAGGCCAGACACAGGATACAGAATAGGAGATGAAGTACTTCAGGAAACGGACAGAGAGAAAGATCTAGGAGTTGATATCACACCAAACCTGTCTCCTGAAGCCCACATAAAAAGAATAACGTCTGCGGCATATGCGAGGCTGGCTAACATCAGAACAGCGTTCAGGAACCTGTGTAAGGAATCATTCAGAATCTTGTACACCACATATGTAAGACCAATCCTGGAGTATGCGGCCCCAGCATGGAGCCCGTACCTTGTCAAGCACAAGACGAAGCTGGAAAAAGTCCAAAGGTATGCCACTAGACTAGTCCCAGAACTAAGAGGCATGAGTTACGAGGAAAGGCTGCGGGAAATGCACCTT
>NC_091176.1:3784090-3914090 GCF_040958095.1 Procambarus clarkii
CCTGGGAGTTAGTCAGATGTCACGGGCTGCTTCCTGGGGTGTGTGTGTGTGTGGTGTGGGAAAAAAAAAAAAAAAAAAAAAAAAAAAAAAAAAAATAGTTAGTAAACAGTTGATTGACAGTTGAGAGGCGGGCCCAAAGAGCAAAGCTCAACCCCCGCAAAAACACAACTAGTAAACACAACTAGTAAACACACATATTGCTGGTACCTGCACACACACACACCTGCTGTTGGTACCTACACACACACACACACACACCTGCTGTTGGTACCTGCACACACACACACACACACACACACACACACACACACACACACACACACACACACACACACACACCTGCTGGTACCTGCACACACACACACACCTGCTGGTACCTACACACACACACACACACACACACACACACACACACACACACACACACACACCTGCTGTTGGTACCTGCACACACACACACACACACACACACACACACCTGCTGTTGGTACCTGCACACACACACACACACACACACACACACACACACCTGCTGTTGGTACCTGCACACAGGGTTTTCTTACCCCCCCCCCCCCTTCCCTTTTACAAATTTGATGAGTTCGGCTCCTCAGGTTAGGTTCTGGGTTTCCTTGGGTTCTTGAGTCCCATCCTTCCGGAGGTTTTCGCCTTCCTGTATCCCGCCTAAGGAGGTTCAGGAAGTCATTGTGGCGCGTGTCCTGCATCACCGGGATTTTGCCTTGATAATGGACCCTTCCTCGTTTAAGCTCTGTTCTGCTTTTCCTTACTGGATGCGTTACTTAGTACAGGAGTCATCCTGGTTAGCAGACTGCCCTTCTTGTTGGGAGCGTGGCATTCGTTGTGTCGTACACACACTTGAGTGGTGGGGAAACGTCTTCTGTGGTTTAGGTTTACCTGGGAGATGAGTTGGAGCACCTCAGTGGGTGCGTGTTTGCTCCCCTTCTTCATAAGGATATTGGTCAGGTGCAGCTCTGTGTGTAGGTTCCTGTTCTTTCGGTGTCCCTGGTAGGTGAGGATTTGTGTGTGTTGACGTAATTAAGGTTAAAATGCCTGGGGTATTTGGCTTCGGTTTTGTGTTTCTTTTCCCTGCTCGAGCTGTCTTCGGACTGGTTTGAAGAGATGTTGAGTCGCTGGGGACCGGGCCTGTGTCTGGCGTGCTTGCCTCGGTGGTTCAGGCGTCAGCTGCCTTGTTGAAGTTGTATGCGTCGATTCTGAAGAAGGCGGTGTCTCTGTTCTTTGCTTCCCGCCTCGCGTGCCTGCACACTGTGCTTGTTCATTCTCTAGAATTCGTGTGGGCCGTGGCTCTTAGATTTTCGTCACCTTTCTGTTCGTTACTGTTTACGGATTCTGCGATTATGCAGTATCTGCAAGCGGCTTCTACTAGCCGTCTCCCATTTTCAGACATGTTGGTTTTTCGGGGGGAGGTTAGGCCGGTCCCAGAGGGGTCATACCAGGATTCGGGGTTCCTCCAGTTGTGGTTGGCTTGTGGTGCCAACTTCGGAGCCGCCGGCGTCTGGTCGGCGCAGTGATCACTCTGCGCATCGTATGGATTCTCGTAAGGGGACGTCGGCCCTTTTGTGGTTCACCCTGTTGATGGGGTGATGGAAGGGGGGATCGCTGTTTGCTCGCACCTGGTCCCACGATTTGTGGGCGTTTCGGGTCGTTTCTTCCGGCTTGTGGTGGCGTTAGGTGGCTCCGTCTGGGGGTTCTGGGTTCACGGTGAAGGCCTTTTCTCCTGTGCTCTGTCAGGTCATCTTGGAGTGGGTGTGTATGGGCGTGGTCAAAACGACCCAATTCGTCAGGTGGATTTCTTGCCCGTTTCCATTTCCGAAACGGGACTGTGAAGATCTGAGGTTCATTCTGGACTTGTCTCGTCTGAACCTCTGGGTGTTTTGCCCTTCGTTTCGGATGACCACTCTGTCCCTGGTCCGGCTTCGTCTGGAGCCGGA
The DNA here is from genome assembly GCF_040958095.1 of Procambarus clarkii. Lineage (NCBI taxonomy): Eukaryota > Metazoa > Arthropoda > Malacostraca > Decapoda > Cambaridae > Procambarus > Procambarus clarkii. The sequence continues at coordinate 3,786,058 of NC_091176.1, forward strand.
TGCTTGGGTGTTGCCTCTGTTGCTCCGGGACGCATATTGGTACGACCCGATTCATTCATCCGGGGTTCAGGGACTGACTGGCTCTGTTTTACCATGGGGCGTCAGGCTTACCACCTTCATTGTTTTCTATTCAGCTTGAATCTGGCACCTCACGTCAGCGTATTCTAACGTTGACTTGGGGTGCATATATTCTAACACTGACTTGGGGTACGTATATTCTAACACTGACTTGGGGTGCATATATTCTAACACTGACTTGGGGTACGTATATTCTAACACTGACTTGGGGTGCATATATTCTAACACTGACTTGGGGTACGTATATTCTAACGTTGACTTGGGGTGCATATATTCTAACACTGACTTGGGGTGCATATATTCTAACGTTGACTTGGGGTGCATATATTCTAACGTTGACTTGGGGTGCATATATTCTAACGTTGACTTGGGGTGCATATATTCTAACACTGACTTGGGGTGCATATATTCTAACGTTGACTTGGGGTGCATATATTCTAACGTTGACTTGGGGTGCATATATTCTAACGTTGACTTGGGGTGCATATATTCTAACACTGACTTGGGGTGCATATATTCTAACACTGACTTGGGGTGCATATATTCTAACACTGACTTGGGGTGCATATATTCTAACACTGACTTGGGGTGCATATATTCTAACACTGACTTGGGGTGCATATATTCTAACACTGACTTGGGGTGCATATATTCTAACGCTGACTTGGCATGTGTATATATATATTCTAACGCTGACTTGGCATGTGTATATATATATTCTAACGCTGACTTAGACAATAATATCAGAGATATCCCACGGTACCTTATGACCACGGGCCCTCAACACCTGGATACTCCCTGTCTTCTACCCGACTCCTGGTGACACAGTTCTGCTCTAGTTGCTACAACCAGTTACTTTGAATTCCATCATCATATGCCTGGGTATATATACCCGATATCTATCTACATATACCCGGTATATCTAGCCTATTTATCGCCTGCATCTACCTCCTCATCACAATCGACTTGAGAATGGTCCAGGACGGACCGAAACGTCGTCGTCCCTTCACCTCCAGTGTGTGGTCTGGTCAACTATATATCTGAAAATGCTCCAGCTAGTGTCAGCTGGAAGTTTTTAGCTTGTTCGCAGCTACAAGTTAATGACTTGTGGTGTTTGAACACCCAAGTGTATCTCATCTATCTTGTTAACATGAAGCAAAAACATCACACACACGTTTCGGGGCTTAGCGTCCCGCGACCCGGTCCTCAACCAGGCCTCCTCGTTGCTGGACAGGTCAGCCAGGCTGTTGGATGCGGCTGCTCGCAGCCTAAGGTATGAATCACAGCCTGGTTGATCAGGTAGCTGTGAGTGTGTACTATTTGTGCTTGCAGTGGTTGAGGTTTGGCTCTTTGGTCCCGCCTCTCAACAGTCAATCAACTGATGTACAGATTCCTGAGCCTACTGGGTTCTATCATATCTACATTTTGAAACTGTGTATGGAGTCAGCTTCCACCACATCACTTCCTAATGCGTTCCATTTGCTAACTACTTGGACACTGATAAAGTTATTTCTAATGTCTCTATGGCTCATTTGGGTACTCGGCTTCCACTTGTGTTCCCTTGTGCGTGTATCACCCGTGTTAAATAATTCATCCTTGTCTACCCTGTCAATTCCCCTGAGAATTGTGTATGTAGTGATCATGTCTCGTCGAGCTCTTCTGTCTTCCAGCGACGTGAGGCGCAATTCATGCAGCCTTTCCTCGTAACTCATGCCTCTTAATTCCAGGACTAGCCTAATGGCATGCCTCTGAACTCTATCCTGCCTCGTCTTGTGCTTGACAAGGTACGGGCTCCATGCTGGGGCTGCATACTCCAGGATTGGCCTTACATATGTGGTATACAAGGTTCTAAATAATTCCTTACTGCCTTCTGAAGGCAGTTCTCATATTAGCCAGCTTTGCATACGTCGCTGATGTGAGAGGGTTTTTCACATGTGTTTCAGCATATATAGATGCCTATAGATGAATACTGTGCAGCATACATATATATACACACTCCGATGCTTCCATACATGATGTTCTGTTTAAACCTCAATATTTTATTATTAATTACATTTTTTTGTGTTTTTAATCATTGGGGAAGGGATTTCTGGTCAGTATTTCATCTGGGAATTATGTACTGTGGGGAGTGGTGATGGGGGAAGATAGTGATGGGGGAGGGAGGGTGATGGGGGAGATAGTGATGGGAGGGAGGGGGGGGGGAGGGGCTATAACTAGCTCAAGGCCTCCACCATGGCCACTCACACCCTCAACCTTCCCTATCTTTAATTTGCTTCCCCCATCCCTCCCTCTCTCTCCCTCTCTCCCTCCCTCTCTCCCTCCCATCCCCCACTCCCCCCATCCGTTCACCCCCCCCCCCTCTCTCACCCATCCAACTCTCCCCGTGTGGATCAATAGCCGGATCGATCAACAAATATATTAACATATCAATGAACGAATATAATAGTAGCCGTCTCAATCGGTGAATGAATATACTAATAGCCCGATCAATCGGTGAATGAATATACTAATAGCCCGATCAATTGATGAATGAATATACTAATAGCCCGATCAATCGGTGAATGAATATACTAATAGCCCGATCAATCGATGAATGAATATACTAATAGCCCGATCAATCGGTGAATGAATATACTAATAGCCCGATCAATCGATGAATGAATATACTAATAGCCCGATCAATCGATGAATGAATATACTAATAGCCCGATCAATCGGTGAATGAATATACTAATAGCCCGATCAATCGATGAATGAATATACTAATAGCCCGATCAATCGGTGAATGAATATACTAATAGCCCGATCAATCGATGAATGAATATACTAATAGCCCGATCAATCGATGAATGAATATACTAATAGCCCGATCAATCGGTGAATGAATATACTAATAGCCCGATCAATCGGTGAATGAATATACTAATAGCCCGATCAATCGATGAATGAATATACTAATAGCCTTATTGTTATAGCTAGGGAAGGTTCTGTATTATCTGCATTATTCTCTCTTGTCCTTATATTCCCTCACACACACACACACACACACACACACACACACACACACACACACACACACACACACACACACACACACACACACACACACACTTTTTTTCATCTTTCAAGTTTTCACCTCCCAGAGCCTTCCACCTTGTTATCTACCTAGATATATCTACCATATCTACCAGTCTCCGTGGTGTAGTGGTAACAGTCTCCGTGGTGTAGTGGTAAGACACTCGCCTGGCGTTCCGCGAGCGCTTTGTCATGGGTTCGTATCCTGGCCGGGGAGGATTTACTGGGCGCAAATCCTTAACTGTAGCCACTGTTTAACTCAACAGTAAAATGTGTACTTGGTTGTAACAACGATTCTTCGCGGCGGGGATCGTATTCCAGGGACCTGCCCGAAACGCTACGCGTACTAGTGGCTCTACAAGAATGTAACAACTCTTGTATATATCTCAAAAAATATATATAATTCAGTGCTGTTGGCCATCCTCCCCCCCCCCACCACCACAGTGTGTACAACAGGATTGACAGCTGATAAATGGTCAGTACCTGACAGTTTCCAGGGCCCAGATTCACGAAAGCACTTACGCCAGCACTTACGAACGTGTACATCTTTCCTCAATTTTGACGGCTTTGGTTACATTTATTAAACAGTTAACAAGCATGAAAACTTCCCATTCAACTGTTGTTATTGTTATAAACAGCGTCCTGGTGCTTCGGAGCTCATTAACTGTTTAATAATTGTAAACAAAGCCGCCAAAGATTGAGAAAAGATGTACAGATTCGTAAGTGTTTGCGAAAGTGCTTTCGTGAATCTGGCCCCTTGGTACTTGACCCCATGTGAAAACCATGCGCCCTGGTAGGCCTTAGTGGGTGATTGGCCTTCTGGGTGCCTGGAGGTGTGGCCTAGGCTCTCTTTGAAGGTGTAGTTTCATACTACACTACATACTGAAACTACACTAGTTGCATAGTTTCATGTAGTTCCCCCCCCCCCTCCCCCCCCCCTCCCCCCCCAGAAATTCTTAGTTAACTGTTGAGGGTGAGCAAGAGGCTGGTTAACCAACACCCATTCTTCAAGAGCCGAGTGTAGAATAAGTCTCCGTGGTGTAGTGGTACAGTCTCCGTGGTGTAGTGGTAAGACACTCGCCTGGCGTTCCGCGAGCGCTATGTCATGGGTTCGTATCCTGGCCGGGGAGGATTTACTGGGCGCAATTCCTTAACTGTAGCCTCTGTTTAACGCAACAGTAAAATGTGTACTTGGATGAAAAAACGATTCTTCGCGGCAGGGGATCGTATTCCAGGGACCATAGGATTAAGGACTTGCCCGAAACGCTACGCGTACTAGTGGCTGTACAAGAATGTAACAACTCTTGTATATATCTCCAAAAAAAAAAAAAAAAAAAAGTGTTGACCAGCCCAGGTGGGACTGGCTGGCAGGTCTTACTGGTTATCTTGAGATGATTTCTGGGCTTTTTAGTGTCCCCGCGGCCCGGTCCTCGACCAGGCCTCCACCCCCAGTAAGCAGCCCGTGACAGCTGACTAACACCCAGGTACCAATTTTACTGCTAGGTAACAGGGGCATAGGGTGAAAGAAACACTGCCCATTGTTTCTCTCCGGCGCCCGGGATTGAACCCGGGACCACAGGATCACAAGTCCAGTGTGCTGTCCGCTCGGCCGACCGGCTCCCTCTGGTTAGATAAGCTTGCAGCCTAAGGTACTTTTGCCTCGGTTGTTATCGTTGGTAATTCCCACCATTTGCCTCTAGGATACCATGTCAGAAGAGGATATCATTGATTCTTATTAATAAATTGTCTCAAACTAATTTAGCATTCAAGGGTAATTATTATTGTTGCAAATTGCTGAAGATCGACTTAGTAGTGTTGACCAGATTACGTTACAACTGGTAATTTTTTTTTCTTGTAAAGAGGATGGAGAGGTATAGGTGAAGGGAAGTATAGAAGTGGGAAATACAGTGAGAGGTATGAAAGCAGGCGGGCTGTCCGCCTTGCTGACACCATGTGTGGGTGTTGGCAGCTAAGTTAAGCTGGCTCCCTCTTGTCAGGGAGCTGTGAGTGTGAGAGAGGTTCTTCACATGTGTTTCATCATATGTGGGTGTCTATAGATGAATACTGTGTAGCATTCATATGTACACACATGTTATGTTCTTTTTAAGACTATTTTATTATTATATTATTATTGATATATATATATATATATATATATATATATATATATATATATATATATATATATATATATATATATATATATATATATATATAATATAATATATTACTCGGTTTCCTCCGAGGCTAAGGGTCCCCCTTCTTCCAGTCAGAGGTGGCTATATATATATATATATATATATATATATATATATATATATATATATATATATATATATATTGGTCGATACAAAAAGTGCTTAAAGGTTATGGATCTCTTGAAGCTCCTCCACTTCCGGACAGGAACCGAGGACGCAGCAAGCATTTCCCCTCTGGATCGCCACACTAAGGCGCTGAAACAAAAAACTGGCAGCCCTTGGGTCTCTGGTGACCTCAATGAGCTTGGAGCCCAATTCCTTGAGAAATCCCAAGGCACTCTTGCCCCAGGGGCCATGCATCTCAGACGCTATGGGAACAAAGGTGTATTGACTTTCCAATCGCCTGTACTTGAGTGATTTTGCCATTTCCCTGTGGTTGGCCGCCCCACCTGCTCGATCAGCACCGAAGTGTTCATAGGTGTCAGTCAGGGTGGATACACGTGTGTAGTCCCTCACCAACTGTTTGTCCCTTTTCCCAGGATATATAGTGATGCCATCAGGGCAAAGGTACGGGGTCATCTGGGTTTTCGTCCCCTAGGATGCGAGGTTCTCTCTCCACTGGGCACTGAGCTGAGACGAGGCTCCTCTTGATGACGTCATTGACCTCGTTGTGTCTTGCATGCAAGCCCTTTGTGCTTCTGCAATGCAACCCATGCAGTCCATATTGGTCTGCTTCCACCCTGTTGCAAATACACTTATAATCCGTGTGAATTGGGGCACCAAGGCGGCGGGCCACTGCTACATGAAGAGATTCTGGATCTAGAATCTCAGGATCTAGAGTGCCCATTGCCGACATGGGTACTGCCAGAAGGAAGTCTCCTGCATGGGGGGCACTCACTGCTCTGAGGCGGGCGTTCTCCTTGTCTAATGTTGCGGCGCTGAGCATGGCATCAGCTACTTTTTTCACTAGTGGGTAGTCCCAGCTAGATTGTTTATATATATATATATATATATATGGGGCTGGGAGGATCTGGTTTGGAGAGGGTGGGGGCGAAGGGAGGGCTTGGAGGAATGGGGGAGGAGGGCTTGGGGGGGGGAAGAGGAGGGCTTGGTAGGGGTAGGGGAGGAGAGAGGATTTTTTGGGGGGTAGGGGAGAAAGGAAGGCTTGTAGGGACAGGAAAGGAGGGAGGGCTTGTGGGGGGGGGTGAGGGAGAAAGGAGGGCTTAGTAGGGTGGGGGAGAAGGGGGGTTCTTGGGTCTGGGTAAAAATGGAGGGCTTGGGGGAGAAGGGAGGGTTTGGAGTGGTGGTGGAGATGGGAGGTCTTGAGGCGAGGGGGAAAGGGTAATCAAGGTGGCCACTCAGTGGGGGGCTTATTGGGGCTGGGTTAAGATGGGCTTCTATTGGGTGGGAGGTGGGCATGATCCTCCTCCCACTGGGGCTGTTGAACTGCCCATGGAGGGTTCCCCACTCCCCTCTGGGATCGTAGGGTTCTGGGCTGTGGTTCCCTGATTTCTGTCTCTTTTCTTGCGCTCCTTCCTCGCTGCTGCTGCTGCCCTCCCTCTCTCCGCCCTGGTCATATCCCTCTGCAGGAATATCTTTTTGAACTTTGGTACCTTGAATAGGCTGCTCTTCTTTGCTAAAATTTCTTGTTTTGTGTCCTCGCTTTTGAAAACCACTTTTATCATCCGATCTCTGTCCTTGTTGTACTGACCAAGCCTGAAAACCTTTTCTATATTCTGTTCGTCTCTCTCCATCTGTACCCCTTCCAAGGATTTATTTGACTGTGGCTCTGTCCATATCTCTCCTCTCCCCTGGACTGGCCCCTATTTGCTCCCTAATACCTACTACAATTACTGCTCTTTTCCTCTCTATCAGTCGGCTAGTGCATCTTGCTGCTTCCTGAAAAGTAGCAACTTTCATGGCAATTTCCTGTACTGCAGAGACAACTTCCGTGGTCCTTCTAAGTATGTCTGCAAATGAGGGTTGTATTGTAGAAGTCCCTTCTACGGATACATTACCATCTTCCTGAGGGCGGGTTCGTGTCTGGTATTGGGGAGGATTCTCTTTCAGGCTTTTAATCTTTTCCTTTGCCTTATTCAACTCTTCCTGCAGGTTGTGTGTGTAATTACCTAAGTGTAGTTACAGGATGAGAGCTACGCTCGTGGTGTCCCGTCTTCCCAGCACTCTTTGTCATATAACGCTTTGAAACTACTGACGGTCTTGGCCTCCACCACCTTCTCACCTAACTTGTTCCAACCGTCTACCACTCTGTTTGCGAAAGTGAATTTTCTGTGTGTGTGTGTGTGTGAGCGAGCGCGCGCCCCCGTACATGCAGCCATATCATCAAAGGTGTTATGGAAGCAAATAGCTAGGACGGCGCTAGTTTTTTTTTTTCATTATTATTATTTTTCTACCACAGACGTGGCCAGACATTTACAATGCTAACCAATATATATGTATTTTCTTCTGTCCTCCATGGACAGGGTTAGAGATTTGTCAAACATATAGTTCAAGGGTTTATTGAACAATCAACCACAGAAGGTGATTCGGTGCTTTTAAAATGCTAATCTAACCTACACACATAAATACACAGATTTACGTCTGCCCTACATAAAGTGGTCGATGTGTTCTTTACATAGTGTCATTAATATGCATTTACAAAGGTGAAATGTAATTTTGATCAGCTTCTACATATACTTTATACACATACATATGGACACACACACACATACATATACATATATACATACATACACATATATACACACACATACACATACATTTATGGTTCTCCTACTCTGACAGGGTGAAATAGCTGATAGAGAAACTAGTGTGCAATTAAGCACTTAATCACTGAAGGTGATGAAGGTGCTTTTACAAGCTCAGGTTATATAGTTACATCATATATATACATTGTATGATTGATATATTACATGGTCAATCTTGGATACAAGTCCAATATATCAAGTGTTCCAGTACTCATATAGTAACTACAGAGTTCAGCATACCTTAGCCCAGGAGGGCGAAAGTCAGTCAATATGGGACACTCTACAATATAATGTTCAAGAGAGTGCATGTTTTCTCTTTCACAAAGTTGACACATTGTGTACTCGACATTTGGGTTTTGAGAAAGCTGCCAGATACGTCTATATCCCAGGCGTATTCTGGCCACTATAACATCACATTGCCGGGTTCTTGTTCTATTAGTCCCATATGTGAATGTCTCCTCACGATATCTATCATAATATTCAATGCTACAACTGCGCAAGTGTTGAGCTGGATACCTGCCCGCCGCCAGCCACACACACACACACACACACACACACACACACACACACACACACACACACACACACACACACACACACACACACACACACACACGTCAGAGCCGCTCACCTTGTCATTGGTCTCTTGCTTACGGATGACACTTTTGGCACCGTTCTTCACTTGACACAATGCATTGCATGACACAATGCATTGCATGACACAATGCATTGCATGACACAATGCATTGCATGACACAATGCATAGCTTGACACAATGTATCGCTTGACACAATGTATCGCTTGACACAATGCATCGCTTGACACAATGCATCCCTTGACACCATGTCTCGCTTGACACAATGCATCGCTTGACACAACGCACCGCTTGACACAATGCACCGCTTGACACAATGCATCGCTTGACACAATGCACCGCTTGACACAATGCACCGCTTGACACAATGCACCGCTTGACACAATGCACCACTTGACACAATGCACCGCTTGACACAATGCACTGCTTGACACAATGCATCGCTTGACACAATGCACCGCTTGACAATGCATCGCTTGACACAATGTACCGTTTGACACAATGCACCGCTTGACACAATGCACCGCTTGACACAATGCACCGCTTGACACAATGCATCGCTTGACACAATGCACCGCTTGACACAATGCACCGCTTGACACAATGCACCACTTGACACAATGCACCGCTTGACACAATGCACCGCTTGACACAATGCATCGCTTGACACAATGCACCGCTTGACACAATGCACCGCTTGACACAATGCATCGCTTGACACAATGCACCGCTTGACACAATGCACCGCTTGACACAATGCACCGCTTGACACAATGCACCGCTTGACACAATGCACCACTTGACACAATGCACAGCTTGACACAATGCACCGCTTGACACAATGCAACGCTTGACACAATGGACCGCTTGACACAATGGACCGCTTGACACAATGGACCGCTTGACACAATGCATCGCTTGACACAATGCATCACTTGACACAATACATTGCATGACACAATGGACCGCTTGACACAATGCACCGCTTGAGAGTGCACCACTTGACACCATGCACTGATTGGCACCATGCATTGCTTGACACCATGAACTGCTTGATACCATGCACTGCTTGGCATTATACACCACTTGACACCACTTGACACTATACACCGCTTGACACTATACACCGCTTGACACTATACACCGCTTGACACCATACACCGCTTGGCACCATGCACCGCTTGGCACCATTCTTTGTTTCACAATATGCACCACTTGACACCATGCATTACTTGACACCATTCACTGCTTGGCACCATGCACCGCTTGACACCATGCGCGGCTTGGTACCATGCACCGCTTGACACCATGCGTGGCTTGGTACCATGCACCGCTTGACACCATGCGCGGCTTGGTACCATGCATCGCTTGACACCATGCGCGGCTTGGCACCATGCACCGCTTGACACCATGCGCGGCTTGGCACCATGCACCGCTTGACACCATGCACGGCTTGGCACCATGCACCGCTTGACACCATGCGCGGCTTGGCACCATGCACCGCTTGACACCATGCGCGGCTTGGCACCATGCACCGCTTGACACCATGTGCGGCTTGGCACCATGCACCGCTTGACACCATGCGTGGCTTGGCACCATGCACCGCTTGACACCATGTGCGGCTTGGCACCATGCACCGCTTGACACCATGCACCATTTGCCACCATGCACCGCTTGGCACCATGCACCATTTGGCACCATGCACCGCTTGGTACCATGCACCGCTTGGCACCATGCTTTGTTTCACACCATGCACCACTTGACACCATGCACCACTTGACACCATTCACTGCTTGGCACCATGCACCGCTTGGCACCATGCACCGCTTGGCACCATGCACCGCTTGGCACCATGCACCGCTTGGCACCATGCACTGCTTGGCACCATGCACTGCTTGGCACCATGCACCGCTTGACAATATGCACCGCTTGGCACCATGCACCGCTTGACACCATGCACTGCTTGGCACCATGCACTGCTTGGCACCATGCACCGCTTGGCACCATGCACCGCTTGACACCATGCACCGCTTGACACCATGCACTGCTTGGCACCATGCACTGCTTGACACCATGCACCGCTTGGCACCATGCACTGCTTGGCACCATGCACCGCTTGACACCATGCACCGCTTGACACCATGCACCGCTTGGCACCATCCACCGCTTGGCACCATCCACCGCTTGGCACCATGCACCGCTTGACACTATGCACTGTTTGGCACCATGCACTGTTTGGCACCATGCACCACTTGACACCATGCACCGCTTGGCACCATGCACCGCTTGACACTATGCACTGTTTGGCACCATGCACTGCTTGGCACCATGCACTGTTTGGCACCATGCACCGCTTGACACCATGCACCGCTTGACACCATGCACCGCTTGGCATCATGCACTGCTTGGCACCATGCACTGTTTGGCACCATGCACTGCTTGGCACCATGCACTGCTTGGCACCATGCACTGCTTGGCACCATGCTCCGTTTCACACCATGCACCACTTGACACCATGCACCGCTTGGCACCATGCACCGCTTGGCACCATGCACCGCTTGGCACCATGCACCGTTTGGCACCATGCACCGATTAGCACCATGCACCGCTTGGCACCATGCACCGCTTGGCACCATTCACCGCTTGGCACCATGCACCGCTTGGCACCATGCACTGCTTGGCACCATGCACTGCTTGGCACCATGCACCACTTGACACCATTCACCACTTGGCATAATGCACTGCTTGACACCATGCACCGCTTGGCACCATGCACCGCTTGGCACCATGCACCGCTTGGCACCATGCACCGCTTGGCACCATGCACTGCTTGACACCATGCACCGCTTGGCACCATGCACCGCTTCACACCATGCACCGCTTGGCATCATGCACCGCTTGGCACCATGCTCCGTTTCACACCATGCACCACTTGACACCATGCACCGCTTGGCACCATGCACCGCTTGGCACCATGCACCGCTTGGCACCATGCACCGCTTGGCACCATGCACCGCTTGGCACCATGCACTGCTTGGCACCATGCACCACTTGACACCATGCACCGCTTGGCACCATGCTCCGTTTCACACCATGCACGCTTGGCACCATGCACCGCTTGGCACCATGCACGGCTTGACACCATGCACCGTTTGGCACCATGCTCCGTTTCACACCATGCACCGCTTGGCACCATGCTCCGTTTCACACCATGCACCGCTTGGCACCATGCACCGCTTGGCACCATGCACGGCTTGACACCATGCACCACTTGGCACCATGCACCGCTTGGCACCATGCATCGCTTGGCACCATGCACCGCTTGGCACCATGCACTGCTTGGCACCATGCACCACTTGACACCATGCACCACTTGACACCATGCACCACTTGACACCATACACCACTTGGCACCATGCACCGCTTGGCACCATGCACCGCTTGGCACCATGCACTGCTTGACACCATGCACCGCTTGGCACCATGCTCCGTTTCACACCATGCACCGCTTGGCATCATGCACCGCTTGGCACCATGCTCCGTTTCACACCATGCACCACTTGACACCATGCACCGCTTGGCACCATGCACCGCTTGGCACCATGCTCCGTTTCACACCATGCACCACTTGACACCATGCACCGCTTGGCACCATGCACCGCTTGGCACCATGCACCGCTTGGCACCATGCTCCGTTTCACACCATGCACCACTTGACACCATGCACCGCTTGGCATCATGCACCGCTTGGCACCATGCTCCGTTTCACACCATGCACCACTTGACACCATGCACCACTTGACACCATGCACCACTTGGCACCATGCACCGCTTGGCACCATGCACCGCTTGGCACCATGCACCGCTTGGCACCATGCACCGCTTGGCACCATGCACTGCTTGGCACCATGCACCGCTTGGCACCATGCACCGCTTGGCACCATGCTCCGTTTCACACCATGCACTGCTTGGCACCATGCACCGCTTGGCACCATGCACTGCTTGGCACCATGCACCACTTGACACCATGCACCGCTTGGCACCATGCTCCGTTTCACACCATGCACGCTTGGCACCATGCACCGCTTGGCACCATGCACGGCTTGACACCATGCACCGCTTGGCACCATGCTCCGTTTCACACCATGCACCGCTTGGCACCATGCACCGCTTGGCACCATGCACCGCTTGGCACCATGCACCACTTGACACCATGCACCACTTGACACCATGCACCACTTGACACAATACACCACTTGGCACCATGCACTGCTTGACACCATGCACCACTTGGCACCATGCACCGCTTGGCACCATGCACTGCTTGGCACCATGCACTGCTTGGCACCATGCACTGCTTGGCACCATGCACCGCTTGGCACCATGCACCGCTTGGCACCATGCTCCGTTTCACACCATGCACCACTTGACACCATGCACCGCTTGGCACCATGCACCGCTTGGCACCATGCACCGCTTGGCACCATGCACCGCTTGGCACCATGCACCGCTTGGCACCATGCACCGCTTGGCACCATGCACCGCTTGGCACCATGCGCGGCTTGGCACCATGCGCCGCTTGGCACCATGCGCCGCTTGGCACCATGCACCGCTTGGCACCATGCACCGCTTGGCACCATGCACCGCTTGGCACCATGCACGGCTTGGCACCATGCACCGCTTGTCACCATGCACCGCTTGGCACCATGCACCGCTTGGCACCATGCACCGCTTGGCACCATGCGCGGCTTGGCACCATGCACAGGAATGAGGTCTAAATAAGATACTTGGTACCAGCGTCTAAGATTCTATTACTGCTCTCGCCAACTCTCACACTTTAACGTGGGTCACTGAGTACCAGCACGGGGAAGCTAGGTCACCCGGCACCCCACGGGGAAGCTAGGTCACCCGGCACCCCACGGTGAAGCTTGGTCACCAGGCACCCCACGGTGAAGCTAGGTCACCAGGCACCCCACGGTGAAGCTAGGTCACCAGGCACCCCACGGTGAAGCTAGGTCACCAGGCACCCCACGGTGAAGCTAGGTCACCAGGCACCCCACGGTGAAGCTAGGTCACCAGGCACCCCACGGTGAAGCTTGGTCACCAGGCACCCCACGGTGAAGCTAGGTCACCAGGCACCCCACGGTGAAGCTAGGTCACCAGGCACCCCACGGTGAAGCTAGGTCACCAGGCACCCCACGGTGAAGCTAGGTCACCAGGCACCCCACGGTGAAGCTAGGTCACCAGGCACCCCACGGTGAAGCTAAGTCACCAGGCACCAGCACGGGGAAGCTAGGTCACCCGGCACCCCACGGTGAAGCTTGGTCACCAGGCACCCCACGGTGAAGCTAGGTCACCAGGCACCCCACGGTGAAGCTAGGTCACCAGGCACCCCACGGTGAAGCTAGGTCACCAGGCACCCCACGGTGAAGCTAGGTCACCAGGCACCCCACGGTGAAGCTAGGTCACCAGGCACCCCACGGTGAAGCTAGGTCACCAGGCACCCCACGGTGAAGCTAGGTCACCAGGCACCCCACGGTGAAGCTAGGTCACCAGGCACCCCACGGTGAAGCTAGGTCACCAGGCACCCCACGGTGAAGCTAGGTCACCAGGCACCCCACGGTGAAGCTAGGTCACCAGGCACCCCACGGTGAAGCTAGGTCACCAGGCACCCCACGGTGAAGCTAGGTCACCAGGCACCCTACGGTGAAGCTAGGTCACCAGGCACCCTACGGTGAAGCTAGGTCACCAGGCACCAGCACGGTGAAGCTAGGTCACCAGGCACCCCACGGTGAAGCTAGGTCACCAGGCACCCCACGGTGAAGCTAGGTCACCAGGCACCCCACGGTGAAGCTAGGTCACCAGGCACCCTACGGTGAAGCTAGGTTGTGGGAACCGACCTGTGAGATTTATATTTATTTAATTTATATGAATTTATATTTACGTTAATTTATATACTTCGATAGCAATTTGTATAATGTTAAGTGGACTGTATTTCTGCAATAATCTCAATCTCACAAATCGATCCTCTACACATTAGGGGGGGTTATTAAATTAATATATATGCAGCCAATCAAACTACAGAAATAACTACATACATTAAAGAGGTTCCTTATCTTATAGTACAGCAGGTTAGTCCACCAGGTATAACTAGGGTGAAGACACCAAATTATCCTCTTTGAGGTAGCTTCCATATCACCCAGTAACTGGTGCACAAACTCTTGCATCCTCGTCTTGACCTGTCAAAAGTGCGCTAGCTGTGAAGCCAGAATCCTATATATGACAAGTATTTCAGAGAAACTGTACATGGAACATTGAAGACCTGGCTTAATTACCTTTAGTTTGAGGCTTCCACGTGATCTAACCGGATCACCCTATATCCTGACATTAATGGCCATAAATGAATGATAAACGGGTTTCGGATAGACTTAACTTGAATTGTAGACATCGTGTTGGAGATGGTACCTTTGGTTTCCATAACACTACGTCCAAGTAAAATTAACAGGAGCCGAATTTGCTCCCGTGTGAGCCTCTGGTCTCAATCAAAACACAATGGCTGTTTAACACTCCATACTATTGACGTTACTGGCCGACATTGTCCAGAATGATAGGAGCCGAATTTGCTCCACACGTCTCGGAGGTGACACAACAATGGCTGCCCTCCTTCCTCACTCTGACGCCTGGCCTACTTTGTCCAGATTTCAGAAAGTGATAGAAGGGTCACATTTACTCTACTTTAATATTGATAATTAAGTTAATTTATATAAGATGTTTTTATGATGGTAAAGTCCAAAGACTAATGTATTTAAGAACAATTCCCAGCAGAATAGCTGGTGAATTATAATAGTATGTGGTGATGATATCCCGTTTTCTTTAGACGGTAATTCCACTACAAGTTACGTTTTCTATGGGTAACTTGTTGGTAATACAGCTATTATCTGTATGATATTAAATGGTGTCGGATTTTCCGACATAATTCCCCAGGGGGCTGCTCACGGGTCGAAGTCCTCTTTAGAACAGACGAACACCGATACTCCTCCTTCGAATTATTACATTAATTTGATGTTAGTAGTTAGTAATCACACATTTGTGTGTCTGTTCGTGCAGGACGGATGTCCCGTACTAGAGTTGCAGGGGTTAGAAGTCTAATGCGATTTCATTTCCCTGTCAACTCTTGAAAGGCTAATATTCAAGCCTAATTACATATTATTTAACCCAGAAGACTGGATGTGATCAAGTACTACAGTCAAGTATGATTCAGGGACTGCAGTGAGATCAGTGACATTAGATATAACTTGAAGTTTGTTCAGGTAACTGGTCACTGATATATAAACACTGAGGCCCATGGAATACATCTTGATTAAATAATAAATGTATCAAATCAGTCATCAGATTTATTAGGGTTTAATTTAGTTAATTGATTCAGAAGATTGAATAGCTCATCATTAAAGTAAAGTATGGTTCTGAGACTGCAGTGGGTTCAGTGACATTGGTCGCAGTGACTTGTAGCTGTTTTAGGCTACTGTTCACTGATTTGCCACTGAGGCCTCATGAACTCATCTCCAGCTTTAAATGATGATACTAACATCAACCTCTGTTGGTATAGTCAGCTGTAATCTCCTTAGTATAATGCTACTGGAGAAATATAATCAGCTGACAAATTTAGATTTCTATTGGTATTGTTTATCTGCAGGCATAGGTCTCCTCAGGCTTGATACTGGGCCTGAGAGTAATTTACCTCCTGCAGAGTTTAACATGGTTATACCCTGATATTTAGTAGGGCTACCGATGAATCGATGACAATAGTCTGTCCCTACAAGGAGACCGAAGTCAGTAAGGTGATCAGTCTTAATATTATCTGCCAATTTTATTCCTCTATTTCTCAGGAATTTGGCTGTTGCTCTCAGACCTTGAACTTGTAGGTCTACTGGTATTTTGTCCACCACAATGGCTTGTACTCGACAGACGTACCTGCCTAAACGTACTGATGGTTGTACCACCTGGTAGACTTGAGGTCCTGCATCTGTTACAAACCCTGAGATGTTGAATGACATCTGGGCTACAGGCCTTAATTGTAATTCATCTGCCAGCTTTTTAGTAATATATGTTCTCTGGGATCCTTGGTCAAACAACCCACGGGTATGGACCTTGGCCCTCTTATTCAGGATGGTAATTTGGGCAGTAGGCAAAGTCGTATTACCTTTAGACTTTGCTGATTGGACACTCTTTGTTGGTTGCACCTTGCAGTACTGTACTGTGGTGGGAATGCTATCTTCCACCTTGGGGTTTGGATACGTTGTTTTGGTGTCTCTGCACAATGCTGCATGGTGCTGACCTTTGTTACACCTATTACAGGTGTGTAATTGGGTATCACAGTCCTTGATGTTATGTTTCCTGAGGCACCTCGTGCAATGTTGCAAATCCTTGAGTCGCTCAACACGGGCGTCACTATCAGGAAAATTAGAGCAGTGGTACATTGAATGTTTCTCATTGCAGAACAAACATGTTCCATAGCTTCCAGTACCCTTTGGTGTCACGTTCTTGGGTGACACAGTAACTATAGGCTTGGAGGGTCCCACTGCATATACGCCCACACTGCTACTGTTCCACTTTGGTGTTGAATTATATTGTCTAGATTGATTTGGAGTACCTTTGGTACTCTGTGGTTTACTATTATTGGTTTCTGAGGGTTTACTTGGTGGTTTTAATTTGTCATGTGTTCGTAATTGATGAACTACTGACTTTAAACCTTCAGATATTTCATTCATGGATAAGATACTTTTATTGTAATGAGCACTCATTTGTCTCAATATGTCCCTAGGTATTTTTTCCTGGACAATTATTTTCAAGACCCACTCAGCCCCGTTTGTATCTGCTGTCAGGCTGAGGGCATTGATCAATGATTCTACCTCCAGCTTGAAGACTTGGAGTGAATCAGCTGAAGCCTCCGGTGGGGGTAAATGCAACAGCTCATGAACTAAATGTGATGTTCTTACTTCTGGATCAGCGTAATTATCCTTGAGGAGTTTTACTGCCAGATCATAGCCGTCATTAGTTAATCTCAGATGGGATACTACTGTTTTAGCCTCACCTGATAATTGGCCTTGCAAATAAGAGAATTTACTACTCTTTGGTAAAGATTGTTTTGAGTCTACAAGGTCAACGAATTTGTTCCAAAATTCGTCCCAATCTTCCTCATCTTTTCCTGAGAAAGTGGGTAAATTAATTGGAGGGAGTCGAGCTTCTGCTTGACTCGTATTAGATGCAACTGTTGTTGTTGTTGCTGTTGCCTTGTTCTGGGCAATTAATTTGACATAAGGCTGTAACGTGGCCTGAGTGTGATCTTCATAATTCGCAAGATCAACCATAATGTCGTCTATTTCTGTTTCTGATAAATTGGTGTTGGCAAGTTCAGCCACATATGTTGCTATTTGACATTTGATTTGCTCAAATTTACCTGCAGCTGCTTGATAATAGCTTTCCAGGTCAGCATAATCAACTTGAGATTGTTGTGACAAATCTTCACATTTCTTGATCTGTCTTGTTAAGTGGCCTTTAAGACCTGCAAGGGTTCTTTTCATTCTCCCTGCATTATCCATACTGGCTCGTTGGTGAAGCCTTGTGGGGCTTGTACTTGGGCTGCTCATAATACTGAACAAACACTGATGGTAGCCTAGGGTTAAATTCTGCACTCACTAGGCAATAATCCTACCTCTACTAGAGGTTAGCACTTAAAATTAATACACATTATATATATACAATCATACACACTAATGATTTGAGTGATAAACCAGTGTCACTGGAAGTACCTTTAGGTTAGCTCTTCTATATCACCCTAGGATGGTAGAGACACTAATTAATCACTCAAAGGTGTAATGATCATAAGTAATTTATTATATATACAACTCAACTCGAGTTGATAAAAATTACACCCAAAATAGGGTCTGGACCATTCATTAATGGTGTTAGGTTATTCAATATAGTACAACTGACTATGGTAATAATGGGACTAGGATGAGCAATAATAGTTCCACTAGTCAATGGTAAATATCCTACCCTGTTGTGGGTTGGCAATTAGTAAATATTATACTATGATCACTAGTGCAATATATATTAAATAATTCTCTATTTTGGAGAAATAATATACACAATTATTGATAATAGCCTCTTAATTAGCCTCTATGAAACTTCTAATATTATCTAGAAGTATTAAATATTATTAGTGACCTCGCGAAATAAACTCCACAAAATTCGTAGATAATCTCTCGCGAAATGTAACACCACGAAATCCGTGAACAATCTCGCGAAGACACAGTCACTAATTAGGCTGGCTTCTATATTAGCGCTGTCATTTCACGAAATAACACGCCACCAAATATCTGTGGGTGTGCATGAAACCGCTGACGAAGCTGAACTGGGCTGAGGGAGGCTCCTGAGCTCCCACGAGGCAACGCCGCTGTCTATGACTGGCTGGCTTTGTTTAAATAACACTGCACTAGTTTATTTAATGAATCCACTGGATAACTGGTTTATCCGGTACTAAGATGACCAAATGTGGGTTCAAAGGACCGAATAATCCGGTTCGAAGGACCAAATAATGTGGGAACCGACCTGTGAGATTTATATTTATTTAATTTATATGAATTTATATTTACGTTAATTTATATACTTCGATAGCAATTTGTATAATGTTAAGTGGACTGTATTTCTGCAATAATCTCAATCTCACAAATCGATCCTCTACACATTAGGGGGCGTTATTAAATTAATATATATATGCAGCCAATCAAACTACAGAAATAACTACATACATTAAAGAGGTTCCTTATCTTATAGTACAGCAGGTTAGTCCACCAGGTATAACTAGGGTGAAGACACCAAATTATCCTCTTTGAGGTAGCTTCCATATCACCCAGTAACTGGTGCACAAACTCTTGCATCCTCGTCTTGACCTGTCAAAAGTGCGCTAGCTGTGAAGCCAGAATCCTATATATGACAAGTATTTCAGAGAAACTGTACATGGAACATTGAAGACCTGGCTTAATTACCTTTAGTTTGAGGCTTCCACGTGATCTAACCGGGTCACCCTATATCCTGACATTAATGGCCATAAATGAATGATAAACGGGTTTCGGATAGACTTAACTTGAATTGTAGACATCGTGTTGGAGATGGTACCTTTGGTTTCCATAACACTACGTCCAAGTAAAATTAACAGGAGCCGAATTTGCTCCCGTGTGAGCCTCTGGTCTCAATCAAAACACAATGGCTGTTTAACACTCCATACTATTGACGTTACTGGCCGACATTGTCCAGAATGATAGGAGCCGAATTTGCTCCACACGTCTCGGAGGTGACACAACAATGGCTGCCCTCCTTCCTCACTCTGACGCCTGGCCTACTTTGTCCAGATTTCAGAAAGTGATAGAAGGGTCACATTTACTCTACTTTAATATTGATAATTAAGTTAATTTATATAAGATGTTTTTATGATGGTAAAGTCCAAAGACTAATGTATTTAAGAACAATTCCCAGCAGAATAGCTGGTGAATTATAATAGTATGTGGTGATGATATCCCGTTTTCTTTAGACGGTAATTCCACTACAAGTTACGTTTTCTATGGGTAACTTGTTGGTAATACAGCTATTATCTGTATGATATTAAATGGTGTCGGATTTTCCGACATAGGTCACCAGGCACCCTACGGTGAAGCTAGGTCACCAGGCACCAGCACGGTGAAGCTAGGTCACCAGGCACCCCACGGTGAAGCTAGGTCACCAGGCACCCCACGGTGAAGCTAGGTCACCAGGCACCCCACGGGGAAGCTAGGTCACCAGGCACCCCACGGTGAAGCTAGGTCACCAGGCACCCCACGGTGAAGCTAGGTCACCAGGCACCCTACGGTGAAGCTAGGTCACCAGGCACCCTACGGTGAAGCTAGGTCACCAGGCACCCCACGGTGAAGCTAGGTCACCAGGCACCCCACGGTGAAGCTAGGTCACCAGGCACCCTACGGTGAAGCTAGGTCACCAGGCACCCTACGGTGAAGCTAGGTCACCAGGCACCCCACGGTGAAGCTAGGTCACCAGGCACCCCACGGTGAAGCTAGGTCACCAGGCACCCTACGGTGAAGCTAGGTCACCAGGCACCCTACGGTGAAGCTAGGTCACCAGGCACCCTACGGTGAAGCTAGGTCACCAGGCACCCCACGGTGAAGCTAGGTCACCAGGCACCCCACGGTGAAGCTAGGTCACCAGGCACCACACGGGGAAGCTAGGTCACCAGGCACCACACGGGGAAGCTAGGTCACCAGGCACCCCACGGGGAAGCTAGGTCACCAGGCACCCCACGGTGAAGCTAGGTCACCAGGCACCACACGGGGAAGCTAGGTCACCAGGCACCCCACGGGGAAGCTAGGTCACCAGGCACCCCACGGTGAAGCTAGGTCACCAGGCACCCCACGGTGAAGCTAGGTCACCAGGCACCCTACGGTGAAGCTAGGTCACCAGGCACCCTACGGTGAAGCTAGGTCACCAGGCACCCTACGGTGAAGCTAGGTCACCAGGCACCCTACGGTGAAGCTAGGTCACCAGGCACCCTACGGTGAAGCTAGGTCACCAGGCACCCTACGGTGAAGCTAGGTCACCAGGCACCCCACGGTGAAGCTAGGTCACCAGGCACCCCACGGTGAAGCTAGGTCACCAGGCACCCCACGGTGAAGCTAGGTCACCAGGCACCCCACGGTGAAGCTAGGTCACCAGGCACCCTACGGTGAAGCTAGGTCACCAGGCTCCCTACGGTGAAGCTAGGTCACCAGGCACCCTACGGTGAAGCTAGGTCACCAGGCACCCCACGGTGAAGCTAGGTCACCAGGCACCCCACGGTGAAGCTAGGTCACCAGGCACCCCACGGTGAAGCTAGGTCACCAGGCACCCCACGGTGAAGCTAGGTCACCAGGCACCCCACGGTGAAGCTAGGTCACCAGGCACCCCACGGTGAAGCTAGGTCACCAGGCACCCCACGGTGAAGCTAGGTCACCAGGCACCCCACGGTGAAGCTAGGTCACCAGGCACCCCACGGTGAAGCTAGGTCATCAGTCACCCCACGGTGAAGCTAGGTCACCATGCACCCCACGGTGAAGCTAGGTCACCATGCACCAGCACGGTGAAGCTAGGTCACCAGGCACCCCACGGTGAAGCTAGGTCACCAGGCACCCCACGGTGAAGCTAGGTCACCAGGCACCCCACGGTGAAGCTAGGTCACCAGGCACCCCACGGTGAAGCTAGGTCACCATGCACCAGCACGGTGAAGCTAGGTCACCAGGCACCCCACGGTGAAGCTAGGTCACCAGGCAACCCACGGTGAAGCTATGTCACTAGGCACCCCACGGTGAAGCTATGTCACCAGGCACCCTACGGTGAAGCTAGGTCACCACTCACCACACGGTGAAGCTAGGTCACCATGCACCAGCACGGTGAAGCTAGGTCAGCAGGCACCCCACGGTGAAGCTAGGTCACCAGGCACCCCACGGTGAAGCTAGGTCACCAGGCACCCCACGGTGAAGCTAGGTCACCAGGCACCCCACGGTGAAGCTATGTCACCAGGCACCAGCACGGTGAAGCTATGTCACTAGGCACCAGCACGGTGAAGCTAGGTCACCAGGCACCCCACGGTGAAGCTAGGTCACCAGGCACCCCACGGTGAAGCTAGGTCACCAGGCACCCCACGGTGAAGCTAGGTCACCAGGCACCCCACGGTGAAGCTAGGTCACCAGGCACCAGCACGGTGAAGCTAGGTCACCAGGCACCCCACGGTGAAGCTAGGTCACCAGGCACCCCACGGTGAAGCTAGGTCACCAGGCACCCCACGGTGAAGCTAGGTCACCAGGCACCCAACGGTGAAGCTAGGTCACCAGGCACCCCACGGTGAAGCTAGGTCACCAGGCACCCCACGGTGAAGCTAGGTCACCAGGCACCCCACGGTGAAGCTAGGTCACCAGGCACCAGCACGGTGAAGCTAGGTCACCAGGCACCAGCACGGTGAAGCTAGGTCACCAGGCACCCCACGGTGAAGCTAGGTCACCAGGCACCCCACGGTGAAGCTAGGTCACCAGGCACCCCACGGTGAAGCTAGGTCACCAGGCACCCCACGGTGAAGCTAGGTCACCAGGCATCCCACGGTGAAGCTAGGTCACCAGGCACCCCACGGTGAAGCTAGGTCACCAGGCACCCCACGGTGAAGCTAGGTCACCAGGCACCAGCACGGTGAATCTAGGTCACCAGGCACCCCACGGTGAAGCTAGGTCACCAGGCACCCCACGGTGAAGCTAGGTCACCAGGCACCCCACGGTGAAGCTATGTCACTAGGCACCCCACGGTGAAGCTAGGTCACCATTCACCACACGGTGAAGCTAGGTCACCAGGCACCCCAAAGTGAAGCTAGGTCACCAGGCACCCCACGGTGAAGCTAGGTCACCAGGCACCCCACGGTGAAGCTAGGTCACCAGGCACCCCACGGTGAAGCTAGGTCACCAGGCACCCCACGGTGAAGCTAGGTCACCAGGCACCCAACGGTGAAGCTATGTCACTAGGCACCCCACGGTGAAGCTAAGTCACCAGGTACCACACGGTGAAGCTAGGTCACCATTCACCACACGGAGAAGCTAGGTCACCAGGCACCCCACGGTGAAGCTAGGTCACCAGGCACCCCACGGTGAAGCTAGGTCACCAGACACCCCACGGTGAAGCTAGGTCACCAGGTACCACACGGTGAAGCTAGGTCACCATTCACCAAACGGTGAAGCTAGGTCACCATTCACCACACGGTGAAGCTAGGTCACCAGGCACCCCAAAGTGAAGCTAGGTCACCAGGCACCCCACGGTGAAGCTAGGTCACCAGACACCCCACGGTGAAGCTAGGTCACCAGGCACCACACGGTGAAGCTAATTCACCAGGTACCACACGGTGAAGCTAGGTCACCATTCACCACACGGTGAAGTTAGGTCACCAGGCACCCCACGGTGAAGCTAGGTCACCAGGCACCCCACGGTGAAGCTAGGTCACCAGGCACCCCACGGTGAAGCTAGGTCACCAGGCACCCCACGGTGAAGCTAGGTCACCAGGCACCAGCACGGTGAATCTAGGTCACCAGGCACCCCACGGTGAAGCTAGGTCACCAGGCACCCCACGGTGAAGCTAGGTAACCAGGCACCCCACGGTGAAGCTATGTCACTAGGCACCCCACGGTGAAGCTAGGTCACCATTCACCACACGGTGAAGCTAGGTCACCAGGCACCCCAAAGTGAAGCTAGGTCACCAGGCACCCCACGGTGAAGCTAGGTCACCAGGCACCCCACGGTGAAGCTAGGTCACCAGGCACCCCACGGTGAAGCTAGGTCACCAGGCACCCCACGGTGAAGCTATGTCACTAGGCACCCCACGGTGAAGCTAAGTCACCAGGTACCACACGGTGAAGCTAGGTCACCATTCACCACACGGAGAAGCTAGGTCACCAGGCACCCCAAAGTGAAGCTAGGTCACCAGGCACCCCACGGTGAAGCTAGGTCATCAGGCACCCCACGGTGAAGCTAGGTCACCAGGCACCCCACGGTGAAGCTAGGTCACCAGGCACCCCACGGTGAAGCTAGGTCACCAGGCACCAGCACGGTGAATCTAGGTCACCAGGCACCCCACGGTGAAGCTAGGTCACCAGGCACCCCACGGTGAAGCTAGGTAACCAGGCACCCCACGGTGAAGCTATGTCACTAGGCACCCCACGGTGAAGCTAGGTCACCATTCACCACACGGTGAAGCTAGGTCACCAGGCACCCCACGGTGAAGCTAGGTCACCCGGCACTCCACGGTGAAGCTAGGTCACCAGGCACCCCACGGTGAAGCTAGGTCACCAGGCACCCCACGGTGAAGCTAGGTCACCAGGCACCCCACAGTGAAGCTAGGTCACCAGGCACCCTACGGTGAAGCTAGGTCACCAGGCACCCCACGGTGAAGCTTGGTCACCAGGCACCCCACGGTGAAGCTAGGTCACCAGGCACCAGCACGGTAAAGCTAGGTCACCCGGCACCCCACGGTGAAGCTAGGTCACCCGGCACCACACGGTGAAGCTAGGTCACCCGGCACCCCACGGTGAAGCTAGGTCACCAGGCACCCCACGGTGAAGCTAGGTCACCAGGCACCCCACGGTGAAGCTAGGTCACCAGGCACCCCACGGTGAAGCTAGGTCACCAGGCACCCCACGGTGAAGCTAGGTCACCAGGCACCCCATGGTGAAGCTAGGTCACCAGACACGAGCACGGTGAAGCTAGGTCACCCGGCACCCCACGGTGAAGCTAGGTCACCATTCACCCCACGGTGAAGCTAGGTCACCTGGCACCCCACGGTGAAGCTAGGTCACCAGGCACCAGCACGGTGGAGCTAGGTCACCAGGCACCCCACGGTGAAGCTAGGTCACCAGGCACCCTACGGTGAAGCTAGGTCACCAGGCACCCCACGGTGAAGCTAGGTCACCAGGCACCCTACGGTGAAGCTAGGTCACCAGGCACCCCACGGTGAAGCTTGGTCACCAGGCACCCCACGGTGAAGCTAGGTCACCAGGCACCAGCACGGTAAAGCTAGGTCACCCGGCACCCCACGGTGAAGCTAGGTCACCCGGCACCACACGGTGAAGCTTGGTCACCCGGCACCCCACGGTGAAGCTAGGTCACCAGGCACCCCACGGTGAAGCTAGGTCACCAGGCACCCCACGGTGAAGCTAGGTCACCAGGCACCCCACGGTGAAGCTAGGTCACCCGGCACCCCACGGTGATGCTAGGTCACCAGGCACCCCACGGTGAAGCTATGTCACCAGGCACCCCACGGTGAAGCTTGGTCACCAGGCACCCCACGGTGAAGCTAGGTCACCAGGCACCAGCACGGTGAAGCTAGGTCACCAGGCACCAGCACGGTGGAGCTAGGTCACCAGGCACCCCACGGTGAAGCTAGGTCACCAGGCACCCCACGGTGAAGCTAGGTCACCAGGCACCCCACGGTGAAGCTAGGTCACCAGGCACCCCACGGGGAAGCTAGGTCACCAGGCACCCCACGGTGAAGCTATGTCACCAGGCACCCCACGGTGAAGCTTGGTCACCAGGCACCCCACGGTGAAGCTAGGTCACCAGGCACCAGCACGGTGAAGCTAGGTCACCAGGCACCAGCACGGTGGAGCTAGGTCACCAGGCACCCCACGGGGAAGCTAGGTCACCAGGCACCCCACGGTGAAGCTAGGTCACCAGGCACCCCACGGTGAAGCTAGGTCACCAGGCACCCCACGGGGAAGCTAGGTCACCAGGCACCCCACGGTGAAGCTAGGTCACCAGGCACCCCACGGTGAAGCTAGGTCACCAGGCACCCCACGGGGAAGCTAGGTCACCAGGCACCAGCACGGTGAAGCTAGGTCACCAGGCACCCCACGGTGAAGCTTGGTCACCAGGCACCCCACGGTGAAGCTAGGTCACCAGGCACCAGCACGGGGAAGCTAGGTCACCAGGCACCCCACGGTGAAGCTAGGTCACCAGGCACCCCACGGTGAAGCTAGGTCACCAGGCACCCCACGGTGAAGCTAGGTCACCAGGCACCCCACGGTGAAGCTAGGTCACCAGGCACCCTACGGTGAAGCTAGGTCACCAGGCACCAGCACGGTGAAGCTAGGTCACCAGGCACCAGCACGGTGAAGCTAGGTCACCAGGCACCCCACGGTGAAGCTAGGTCACCAGGCACCAGCACGGTGAAGCTAGGTCACCAGGCACCAGCACGGTGAAGCTAGGTCACCAGGCACCCCACGGTGAAGCTAGGTCACCAGGCACCAGCACGGTGAAGCTAGGTCACCAGGCACCCCACGGTGAAGCTAGGTCACCAGGCACCCCACGGTGAAGCTAGGTCACCAGGCACCAGCACGGTGAAGCTAGGTCACCAGGCACCAGCACGGTGAAGCTAGGTCACCAGGCACCCCACGGTGAAGCTAGGTCACCAGGCACCAGCACGGTGAAGCTAGGTCACCAGGCACCAGCACGGTGAAGCTAGGTCACCAGGCACCCCATGGTGAAGCTAGGTCACCAGGCACCCCACGGTGAAGCTAGG
Organism: Procambarus clarkii; assembly: GCF_040958095.1. Taxonomy (NCBI): domain Eukaryota; kingdom Metazoa; phylum Arthropoda; class Malacostraca; order Decapoda; family Cambaridae; genus Procambarus; species Procambarus clarkii. Next base: position 3,812,905 of record NC_091176.1, read on the forward strand.
TCACCAGGCACCCCACGGTGAAGCTAGGTCACCAGGCACCCCACGGTGAAGCTAGGTCACCAGGCACCCCACGGTGAAGCTAGGTCACCAGGCACCAGCACGGTGAAGCTAGGTCACCAGGCACCAGCACGGTGAAGCTAGGTCACCAGGCACCAGCACGGTGAAGCTAGGTCACCAGGCACCAGCACGGTGAAGCTAGGTCACCAGGCACCCCACGGTGAAGCTAGGTCACCAGGCACCCCACGGTGAAGCTAGGTCACCAGGCACCCCACGGTGAAGCTAGGTCACCAGGCACCCCACGGTGAAGCTAGGTCACCAGGCACCCCACGGTGAAGCTAGGTCACCAGGCACCCCACGGTGAAGCTAGGTCACCAGGCACCCCACGGTGAAGCTAGGTCACCAGGCACCCCACGGTGAAGCTAGGTCACCAGGCACCCCACGGTGAAGCTAGGTCACCAGGCACCCCACGGTGAAGCTAGGTCACCAGGCACCCCACGGTGAAGCTAGGTCACCAGGCACCCCACGGTGAAGCTAGGTCACCAGGCACCCCACGGTGAAGCTAGGTCACCAGGCACCCCACGGTGAAGCTAGGTCACCAGGCACCCCACGGTGAAGCTAGGTCACCAGGCACCCCACGGTGAAGCTAGGTCACCAGGCACCCCACGGTGAAGCTAGGTCACCAGGCACCCCACGGTGAAGCTAGGTCACCAGGCACCCCACGGTGAAGCTAGGTCACCAGGCACCCCACGGTGAAGCTAGGTCACCAGGCACCCCACGGTGAAGCTAGGTCACCAGGCACCCCACGGTGAAGCTAGGTCACCAGGCACCCCACGGTGAAGCTAGGTCACCAGGCACCCCACGGTGAAGCTAGGTCACCAGGCACCCCACGGTGAAGCTAGGTCACCAGGCACCCCACGGTGAAGCTAGGTCACCAGGCACCCCACGGTGAAGCTAGGTCACCAGGCACCCCACGGTGAAGCTAGGTCACCAGGCACCCCACGGTGAAGCTAGGTCACCAGGCACCCCACGGTGAAGCTAGGTCACCAGGCACCCCACGGTGAAGCTAGGTCACCAGGCACCCCACGGTGAAGCTAGGTCACCAGGCACCCCACGGTGAAGCTAGGTCACCAGGCACCCCACGGTGAAGCTAGGTCACCAGGCACCCCACGGTGAAGCTAGGTCACCAGGCACCCCACGGTGAAGCTAGGTCACCAGGCACCCCACGGTGAAGCTAGGTCACCAGGCACCCCACGGTGAAGCTAGGTCACCAGGCACCCCACGGTGAAGCTAGGTCACCAGGCACCCCACGGTGAAGCTAGGTCACCAGGCACCCCACGGTGAAGCTAGGTCACCAGGCACCCCACGGTGAAGCTAGGTCACCAGGCACCCCACGGTGAAGCTAGGTCACCAGGCACCCCACGGTGAAGCTAGGTCACCAGGCACCCCACGGTGAAGCTAGGTCACCAGGCACCCCACGGTGAAGCTAGGTCACCAGGCACCCCACGGGGAAGCTAGGTCACCAGGCACCCCACGGTGAAGCTAGGTCACCAGGCACCCCACGGTGAAGCTAGGTCACCAGGCACCCCACGGGGAAGCTAGGTCACCAGGCACCCCACGGTGAAGCTAGGTCACCAGGCACCCCACGGGGAAGCTAGGTCACCAGGCACCCCACGGTGAAGCTAGGTCACCAGGCACCCCACGGTGAAGCTAGGTCACCAGGCACCCCACGGTGAAGCTAGGTCACCAGGCACCCCACGGGGAAGCTAGGTCACCAGGCACCCCACGGTGAAGCTAGGTCACCAGGCACCCCACGGTGAAGCTAGGTCACCAGGCACCCCACGGGGAAGCTAGGTCACCAGGCACCCCACGGTGAAGCTAGGTCACCAGGCACCCCACGGTGAAGCTAGGTCACCAGGCACCCCACGGTGAAGCTAGGTCACCAGGCACCCCACGGGGAAGCTAGGTCACCAGGCACCCCACGGTGAAGCTAGGTCACCAGGCACCCCACGGTGAAGCTAGGTCACCAGGCACCCCACGGTGAAGCTAGGTCACCAGGCACCCCACGGTGAAGCTTGGTCACCAGGCACCCCACGGTGAAGCTAGGTCACCAGGCACCCCACGGTGAAGCTAGGTCACCAGGCACCCCACGGTGAAGCTAGGTCACCAGGCACCCCACGGTGAAGCTAGGTCACCAGGCACCCCACGGTGAAGCTAGGTCACCAGGCACCCCACGGTGAAGCTAGGTCACCAGGCACCCCACGGTGCCTGGTGACATCAGGCAGCATCAGACATCAGACATGTTATATTATAACATCACAAACCCAACATGGAGGTGTGTGGAGGCTGCCTTAAGTCACTTCGGAAGAGTGTTGTAGGCATTGTATGTAACATTTGTAACATAAGGTTTCACCTGAGTTGTACAGGATTACCTACACAATATGCAAACCGGGAAGGTAACTACTGGATCTGTCAAAGAGACAGACAGTTGTGGGAAAACATCACCAAACTAATGAATAACATTCCTGAAGTACACAGGCTACAATTCACACAAAAACTACCAGAAATATATGCAGAGTATATAAAGACAGCAACGAACTCTGAACACAACCCTGGGACTGAGAAGTTAGAGAGTCAAAGTAGCAATGTAGACGGGTATAGTGTCGAGGTACACAAAAATGAAGGCAATATTGTAGAGCACACTGGTGATATGAATAAGGAGAGAAAAAATGAGACGAATGAGAACACAAATGAGAAAGACGAAAGCAACAAGGAGAAAGATAAGGGCAATACCGAGAATGAATGCAGAAACGAGAAAGTTGGAACAAAAAACACAGAGGTAGCCAAGTCGTGCACGGGTACAAACAAGAATAATACAATCACAAATGAAAATATTTGCTGGTATTATGCAAAAGGACAGTGTAGATATGGGCCCAGAGGCACGGAATGCTCATTCATGCACCCACGGAAATGCCGAAACTGGTTAGGGAAAGGCAGATGTCGTTTTGATACAGAGTGTAGATATTTTCACCCTAAGCTATGCACACTCTCAGTCAATGAGAGGAAATGCTACGATCTTCACTGCCCCGATTTCCACGTCAGAGGTACACAGCGCCATATAAGAGAAGAAGTCCAACATAATAGCCCTGAAAATTTTTTAGAGGCAGGTACAAACAGAGGGAGAAACAGACAGGCAGAAACGTGGCAGGAGTACGGATGGAGAGGGGGAAATGCCCAAGACTGGACTACAGTTCGTCATCAAGCCCACACATACTACACCCCCCAACTACACAGAGACTACCACACTCCCCAGTATCACTTCCAAAACTGGACAAACCATTGCCACAACAACACACCCTGGGTCAGGGTAGAGAGGAGGGAGAACCACCAAAACCTTCCAGAAGTGACACACAATATGGACAATCATTCATATTTGCAAACATTCAAGGTTTAAAGCCAAAGTCAAGAAATAAAGTTAAGTTCATAAATGGCCTTCTATTAGAGTCAAACTCAATATTTGGGGCATTCACGGAAACTCATACAAAAGATTACATGGATGGTGAAATCTGGATTCCAAATTATAATCTATATAGATGTGATAGAAAAACTAGGTCAAATGGAGGAGTAGGTCTGTATATTAAAGAAGACCTGGTATGCACAGAACTATTAAATTCAACTAATGAGGTGGTAGAGGTACTTGGAATGAAGGTAGAGAAACTAAACCTAATTATTATTCTAATATATAAACCGCCAGATACAACGATTGAGGAATTCACAGAACAGATGCACAAAATAGAGAACATACTTGACAACCTAGCAAACCCAGCTCCAGATATTATCTTTCTTGGAGATTTCAATTTACCGAGTCTAAGATGGAGAACGGCAAACACAAATATCATAGCAGGGAATGACCCGGGAAATAACCAACCACAGGTTAGAGAACTTTTGAGATTCTGTGACAAATTCTCGCTCAATCAACAGATTACAGAACCAACTAGGAACGAAAACACACTAGACTTGTTATTCACAAACAATGATGAACTAATCAGGGATATCACAATCTCAGATACTTCATACTCAGACCATAAGCTCATTGAAGTGCGAACTAGCATAAATAACGGTAGTAGGTCTAAGAGACCCAACAAGCGAGAAGGAATATTCAATCAATTCAATTTCAACAATAAGAGGATTGACTGGGAAAAAATAAATGTAGACCTTGCAACCATTCAATGGGAGACGGTCTTAAGCGACAAAACTCCCACACAGGGAATAGCTCAACTGACAGCTGAAGCTTACAAGGTCTGCTTGAAGCACGTGCCTGTGAGGAGGGGCAGAAAGAGGACCACTCTAGAAAGAGAACGGAGACGACTGTACAGGAGAAGGAAAAAAATAACGGAAATGCTTCGGCAGACACAACTATCACAAGCAAGGAAAACAAGCCTAAGCAGGGAGATTGAGGAAATAGAACAAACGTTGAAGCGATCATATGAGTCTGAGGAAATGGAATTGGAACAGAAAGCTATACAAGAGATAAGGAAAAATCCGAAATATTTTTTCACATACGCAAAATCAAAATCCAAAACCTCGACCAGTATTGGACCGTTAATTACAAATGAAGGTACGTACACAGAGGACAACAAAGAGATTAGTGAAATTCTAAGAAGCCAGTATGAGGCTATGTTTAGCACACCAATAAACAACATGAAAGTTGATGACCCAGACAGCTTCTTTATGAATGACATTCAAGCTGCAGATAATATAACGGATATTACCACAAACTCGGAAGACTTTGAAAGAGAAATTGATAATATGCCTATGCACTCAGCTCCTGGGCCTGACTCATGGAATTCAATATTCATAAAGAAATGTAAAGTACCAGTAGCGAGAGCACTCAGCGTAATATGGAGAAAGAGCCTGGATACAGGGGAGATACCAGCAGCACTTAAATCTGCAGATATAGCTCCGTTGCACAAGGGGGGGAGTAAAGCCTTGGCAAAAAATTATAGGCCAGTTGCACTAACATCACACATAATAAAAGTGTTTGAAAGAGTGATTAGGAATCAAATTTCTAGTTTTATGGAAAACAATGAATTGCACAATCCAGGACAACATGGATTTAGAGCGGGAAGATCCTGTCTGTCACAGTTACTCAACCACTATGACAAAATCACAGAAGCCCTAGAAGAAAAGCAAAATGCAGATGTTGTATACACAGACTTTGCAAAGGCGTTCGACAAATGTGACCATGGGGTGATAGCTCACAAAATGAGGTCAATGGGAATAACTGGAAAAGTAGGACGCTGGATACTCAATTTCCTGTCGAACAGAACACAAAGAGTAACAGTCAATCAGATAAAATCGAGTCCAAGCGATGTTAAAAGCTCTGTACCTCAAGGTACAGTCCTTGCACCGCTACTGTTCCTTATTCTCATATCTGATATAGACAAAAATACACGCCACAGCTTCGTGTCGTCCTTTGCAGATGACACAAAAATCAGCATGAAAATTACCTCTGCTGAAGACATTGAAAAACTACAAGCAGATGTCAACAAAGTTTTTGATTGGGCAGCAGAAAATAACATGATGTTTAACAGTGATAAATTTCAGGTACTCAGGTACGGCAAAAATGAGGATCTGAAACATAATACAGGGTACAAAACACAATCGAATCTTCCCATAGTAGGAAAACAGCATGTCAAGGATTTGGGAATAATGATGTCCGACGATCTAACGTTTAGGGAGCATAACCAAGCAAATATCGCGTCAGCCAGAAAAATGATCGGATGGATTACGAGAACTTTCAAATCCAGGGATCCCATCACAATGGTTGTACTCTTCAAGTCACTTGTGCTGTCCCGTCTCGAGTACTGCTCAGTACTCACTTCCCCCTTCAGAGCAGGAGAGATTGCTGAAATAGAGGGAATACAGAGAACATATACGGCACGCATAGACGAGATAAAACACCTAAATTATTGGGATCGTCTCAAAGCTCTCCAAATGTACTCTCTAGAAAGGAGACGAGAGAGATACCAAATAATATACACCTGGAAAATACTGGAGGGTCAGGTCCCAAATCTACACAGTAAAATAACAACGTACTGGAGTGAACGATATGGAAGAAAATGCAAGATTGAACCTGTGAAGAGCAGAGGTGTCATAGGCACAATCAGAGAGCACTGTATAAACATCAGGGGTCCGCGGTTGTTCAACGTCCTCCCAGCGAGCATAAGAAATATTGCCGGAACAACCGTGGACATCTTCAAGAGAAAACTGGACGGTTTTCTAAGAGAAGTTCCGGATCAGCCGGGCTGTGGTGGGTACGTGGCCCTGCGGGCCGCTCCAAGCAACAGCCTGGTGGACCAAACTCTCACAAGTCGAGCCTGGCCTCGGGCCGGGCTTGGGGAGTAGAAGAACTCCCAGAACCCCATCAACCAGGTATCAACCAGGTGAAGCTAGGTCACCAGGCACCCCACGGTGAAGCTAGGTCACCAGGGACCCCACAGTGAAGCTAGGTCACCAGGCACCAGCACGGTGAAGCTAGGTCACCAGGCACCTTACGGTGAAGCTAGGTCACCAGGCACCAGCACGGTGAAGCTAGGTTACCAGGCACCCCACGGTGAAGCTAGGTCACCAGGCACCCCACGGTGAAGCTAGGTCACCAGGCACCCCACGGTGAAGCTAGGTCACCAGGCACCCCACGGTGAAGCTAGGTCACCAGGCACCCCACGGTGAAGCTAGGTCACCAGGCACCCCACGGTGAAGCTAGGTCACCAGGCACCCCACGGTGAAGCTAGGTCACCAGGCACCCCACGGTGAAGCTAGGTCACCAGGCACCCCACGGTGAAGCTAGGTCACCAGGCACCCCACGGTGAAGCTAGGTCACCAGGCACCCCACGGTGAAGCTAGGTCACCAGGCACCCCACGGTGAAGCTAGGTCACCAGGCACCCCACGGTGAAGCTAGGTCACCAGGCACCCCACGGTGAAGCTAGGTCACCAGGCACCCCACGGTGAAGCTAGGTCACCAGGCACCCCACGGTGAAGCTAGGTCACCAGGCACCCCACGGTGAAGCTAGGTCACCAGGCACCCCACGGTGAAGCTAGGTCACCAGGCACCCCACGGTGAAGCTAGGTCACCAGGCACCCTACGGTGAAGCTAGGTCACCAGGCACCCCACGGTGAAGCTAGGTCACCAGGCACCCCACGGTGAAGCTAGGTCACCAGGCACCCTACGGTGAAGCTAGGTCACCAGGCACCGTACGGTGAAGCTAGGTCACCAGGCACCCCACGGGGAAGCTAGGTCACCAGGCACCCCACGGGGAAGCTAGGTCACCAGGCACTGTGTCACGTGAATCAGTACACAACACTGACAGATGTTAATCTTCTTGTTTGAGAAGCTGTTCACTTGAGACAGTTAAGCAAGTCCCAGCTGTGTCTGGGTACAAGTGACAGGATGAACAACCCAGCGGGTTTTCTTCCTATTGGGGAGTGTTGTACATGCTGCTATGGCGGTGTGACGCTGCCCAATACTGTCACTATGGCGGTGTGTCCACTCACAGGATGAGTGGCGCTGCCCAATACTGTCACTGTGGCGGTGTGTCCACTCACAGGATGAGTGGCGCTGCCCAATACTGTCACTATGGCGGTGTGTCCACTCACAGGATGAGTGGCGCTGCCCAATACTGTCACTATGGTGGTGTGTCCACTCACAGGATGAGTGGCGCTGCCCACTACTGTCACTATGGCGGTGTGTCCACTCACAAGATGAGTGGCGCTGCCCAATACTGTCACTATGGCGGTGTGTCCACTCACAGGATGAGTGACGCTGCCCAATGCTGTCACTATGGCGGTGTGTCCACTCACAGGATGAGTGGCGCTGCCCAATACTGTCACTATGGTGGTGTGTCCACTCACAGGATGAGTGGCGCTGCCCAATACTGTCACTATGGCGGTGTGTCCACTCACAGGATGAGTGGCGCTGCCCAATACTGTCACTATGGCGGTGTGTCCACTCACAGGATGAGTGGCGCTGCCCAATACTGTCACTATGGCGGTGTGTCCACTCACAGGATGAGTGACGCTGCCCAATACTGTCACTATGGCGGTGTGTCCACTCACAGGATGAGTGGCGCTGCCCAATACTGTCACTATGGCGGTGTGTCCACTCACAGGATGAGTGGCGCTGCCCAATACTGTCACTATGGCGGTGTGTCCACTCACAGGATGAGTGGCGCTGCCCAATACTGTCACTATGGCGGTGTGTCCACCCACAGGATGAGTGGCGCTGCCCAATACTGTCACTATGGCGGTGTGTCCACTCACAGGATGAGTGACGCTGCCCAATACTGTCACTGGCGGTGTGTCCACTCACAGGATGAGTGGCGCTGCCCAATACTGTCACTATGGCGGTGTGTCCACTCACAGGATGAGTGACGCTGCCCAATACTGTCACTGGCGGTGTGTCCACTCACAGGATGAGTGGCGCTGCCCAATACTGTCACTATGGCGGTGTGTCCACTCACAGGATGAGTGGCGCTGCCCAATACTGTCACTATGGCGGTGTGTCCACTCACAGGATGAGTGACGCTGCCCAATACTGTCACTATGGCGGTGTGTCCACTCACAGGATGAGTGGCGCTGCCCAATACTGTCACTATGGCGGTGTGTCCACTCACAGGATGAGTGGCGCTGCCCAATACTGTCACTATGGCGGTGTGTCCACTCACAGGATGAGTGGCGCTGCCCAATACTGTCACTATGGCGGCGTGTCTACTCACAGGATGAGTGGCGCTGCCCAATACTGTCACTATGGCGGCGTGTCTACTCACAGGATGAGTGGCGCTGCCCAATACTGTCACTATGGCGGTGTGTCCACTCACAGGATGAGTGGCGCTGCCCAATACTGTCACTATGGCGGCGTGTCTACTCACAGGATGAGTGACGCTGCCCAATACTGTCACTATGGCGGTGTGTCCACTCACAGGATGAGTGGCGCTGCCCAATACTGTCACTATGGCGGTGTGTCCACTCACAGGATGAGTGGCGCTGCCCAATACTGTCACTATGGCGGCGTGTCTACTCACAGGATGAGTGACGCTGCCCAATACTGTCACTATGGCGGTGTGTCCACTCACAGGATGAGTAGCGCTGCCCAATACTGTCACTATGGCGGCGTGTCCACTCACAGGATGAGTGGCGCTGCCCAATACTGTCACTATGGCGGTGTGTCCACTCACAGGATGAGTGGCGCTGCCCAATACTGTCACTATGGCGGCGTGTCTACTCACAGGATGAGTGGCGCTGCCCAATACTGTCACTATGGCGGTGTGTCCACTCACAGGATGAGTGGCGCTGCCCAATACTGTCACTATGGCGGCGTGTCTACTCACAGGATGAGTGACGCTGCCCAATACTGTCACTATGGCGGCGTGTCTACTCACAGGATGAGTGGTGCTGCCCAATACTGTCACTATGGCGGCGTGTCTACTCACAGGATGAGTGGTGCTGCCCAATACTGTCACTCTGGCGGTGTGTCCACTCACAGGATGAGTGGCGCTGCCCAATACTGTCACTCTGGCGGTGTGTCCACTCACAGGATGAGTGGTGCTGCCCAATACTGTCACTATGGCGGTGTGTCCACTCACAGGATGAGTGGCGCTGCCCAATACTGTCACTATGGCGGTGTGTCCACTCACAGGATGAGTGGCGCTGCCCAATACTGTCACTATGGCGGCGTGTCTACTCACAGGATGAGTGGCGCTGCCCAATACTGTCACTCTGGCGGTGTGTCCACTCACAGGATGAGTGACGCTGCCCAATACTGTCACTATGGCGGCGTGTCTACTCACAGGATGAGTGACGCTGCCCAATACTGTCACTATGGCGGTGTGTCCACTCACAGGATGAGTGGCGCTGCCCAATACTGTCACTATGGCGGTGTGTCCACTCACAGGATGAGTGGCGCTGCCCAATACTGTCACTATGGCGGCGTGTCTACTCACAGGATGAGTGACGCTGCCCAATACTGTCACTATGGCGGCGTGTCTACTCACAGGATGAGTGGTGCTGCCCAATACTGTCACTATGGCGGCGTGTCTACTCACAGGATGAGTGGTGCTGCCCAATACTGTCACTCTGGCGGTGTGTCCACTCACAGGATGAGTGGCGCTGCCCAATACTGTCACTATGGCGGCGTGTCTACTCACAGGATGAGTGGCGCTGCCCAATACTGTCACTATGGCGGTGTGTCCACTCACAGGATGAGTGGCGCTGCCCAATACTGTCACTATGGCGGTGTGTCCACTCACAGGATGAGTGGCGCTGCCCAATACTGTCACTCTGGCGGTGTGTCCACTCACAGGATGAGTGGCGCTGCCCAATACTGTCACTATGGCGGTGTGTCCACTCACAGGATGAGTGGTGCTGCCCAATACTGTCACTATGGCGGTGTGTCCACTCACAGGATGAGTGGCGCTGCCCAATACTGTCACTATGGCGGTGTGTCCACTCACAGGATGAGTGACGCTGCCCAATACTGTCACTATGGCGGTGTGTCCACTCACAGGATGAGTGGCGCTGCCCAATACTGTCACTATGGCGGTGTGTCCACTCACAGGATGAGTGGCGCTGCCCAATACTGTCACTATGGCGGTGTGTCCACTCACAGGATGAGTGGTGCTGCCCAATACTGTCACTATGGCGGTGTGTCCACTCACAGGATGAGTGGCGCTGCCCAATACTGTCACTATGGCGGTGTGTCCACTCACAGGATGAGTGGCGCTGCCCAATACTGTCACTATGGCGGTGTGTCCACTCACAGGATGAGTGGCGCTGCCCAATACTGTCACTATGGCGGTGTGTCCTCTCACAGGATGAGTGGTGCTGCCCAATACTGTCACTATGGCGGTGTGTCCTCTCACAGGATGAGTGGTGCTGCCCAATACTGTCACTATGGTGGTGTGTCCACTCACAGGATGAGTGGCGCTGCCCGATAAACTCCCGCCTCTGGGCAAAATTAAAAACAAAATAATCTTGCTAAATGTTCGTTACCTATTAAATAAATACATGTTTAACCGCCATGAAGGAGGAAAGATGGACAGGTTTCGAAAGCGTTCATGTAAATGCTCGTTGAATGGTGACGCAGCCACATGAAGAGGCTTATGGCCCCACGTGGCTATGATGAATATGTGTGCACCAGGTACAGAGGAAGGAGTAGGGTTGCGGTTGATGAGTTGAGGTAGGCAGTGTCCTCTACGCTATCTTGGCCGTAAGCGCGCTGTCATACTCTCCCACCGGTCAAGATGGCCGCGCTTGGAAGAGAGAAATAGCGTGGTACACTTGGCATGAGGAAGGAAGAGTTGGTCAGGTGGTTTAAGCGGTCAACAACACCTCGCCTCTCACTGTGATAGGGACAAAGTTGATCAGTCACGTAGGCATGCCTCAGCCACACTGCGTTACAACACACACATGACTGGTGGGACTCATCTCCACGGGCCAGATTCACGAAAGCACTTACGCAAGCACTTACGAACGTGTACATCTTTCCTCAATCTTTGACGGCTTTGGTTACATTTATTAAACAGTTTACAAGCGTGAAAACTTCCCATTCAACTGTTGTTATTGTTATAAACAGCCTCCTGGTGCTTCGGGGTTCATTAACTGTTTAATAATTGTAAACAAAGCCGCCAAAGATTGAGAAAAGATGTACAGGTTCGTAAGTGTTTGCGGAAGTGCTTTCGTGAATCTGGCCCCATAACAACAACACCTGGTATAAGTTTTGACATTTGTGTGTGTGTGTGTGTGTTGAGTGGTACCTGGAGGGCCTCCAGAGTACCACATAAAGAGTGAAGGTACCCACAGGAGGGCGATCTTGTAGGACCTTCAGCGTGTTGCGTCACGGGTCCTGGTAACTCTCTCCGCCGTGTTCTGTTATCTACGTCCTGTGCAGTGTTCTGTTATCTACGTCCTGTGCAGTGTTCCGCTATCTACGTCCTGTGCATATTTTAATGAGGGTCTAAAAGTAACGGATGCTCATAAAATATCATATATATATATATATAAAGCTGAATTCGTGCCTCATTAAAACACCTCCCAAGTTTTTTTTCTGAAAATGAGATAGTGATTGACAGCTTAGTAGGCGCCGTGAGTGCCAGAGGGTTTAAATAATACCAGGACTCTGACGTCAATGTCGCCGGTAGCCGGGCTGTAGGCCGTAATTATAGATGGTGACACTAGTGAGGATTACTTTAGTGCAGGCCAGCCTACCTGGGGCAGGCCACTGTGGCCGGCCCACCTGGGGCAGACCACTGTGGCCGGCCCACCTGGGGCAGACCACTGTGGCCGGCCCACCTGGGGCAGACCACTGTGGCCGGCCTACCTGGGGCAGGCCACTGTGGCCGGCCCACCTGGGGCAGACCACTGTGGCTGGCCCACCTGGGGCAGACCACTGTGGCCGGCCCACCTGGGGCAGACCACTGTGGCCGGCCCACCTGGGGCAGGCCACTGTGGCCGGCCCACCTGGGGCAGACCACTGTGGCCGGCCCACCTGGGGCAGGCCACTGTGGCCGGCCCACCTGGGGCAGACCACTGTGGCCGGCCCACCTGGGGCAGACCACTGTGGCCGGCCCACCTGGGGCAGACCACTGTGGCCGGCCCACCTGGGGCAGGCCACTGTGGCCGGCCCACCTGGGGCAGGCCACTGTGGCCGGCCCACCTGGGGCAGGCCACTGTGGCCGGCCCACCTGGGGCAGGCCACTGTGGCCGGCCCACCTGGGGCAGGCCACTGTGGCCGGCCCACCTGGGGCAGGCCACTGTGGCCGGCCCACCTGGGGCAGGCCACTGTGGCCGGCCCACCTGGGGCAGGCCACTGTGGCCGGCCCACCTGGGGCAGGCCACTGTGGCCGGCCCACCTGGGGCAGGCCACTGTGGCCGGCCCACCTGGGGCAGGCCACTGTGGCCGGCCCACCTGAGGCAGGCCCACCTGAGGCAGGCCACTGTGGCCGGCCCACCTGGGGCAGACCACTGTGGCCGGCCTACCTGGGGCAGGCCACTGTGGCCGGCCCACCTGAGGCAGGCCCACCTGGGGCAGGCCACTGTGGCCGGCCCACCTGGGGCAGGCCACTGTGGCCGGCCCACCTGAGGCAGGCCCACCTGAGGCAGGCCACTGTGGCCGGCCCACCTGGGGCAGACCACTGTGGCCGGCCTACCTGGGGCAGGCCACTGTGGCCGGCCCACCTGAGGCAGGCCCACCTGGGGCAGGCCACTGTGGCCGGCCCACCTGAGGCAGGCCCACCTGAGGCAGGCCACTGTGGCCGGCCCACCTGGGGCAGACCACTGTGGCCGGCCTACCTGGGGCAGGCCACTGTGGCCTGCTCTCAAGTGTGTGAGTGTGTGACGGGGTGCACGCAAGGTAAAGTATTTATATCGATTATCAGGAGAAAGCGTTAAACATGACTATATAGCACATGAAGGAGGTGAAGGAACGGTGCCCGACCATTAGGACAATCGGGGATCGAACGTCGCCCTTGCAAGAAACAAGGGTGCACGCAGCGCACACATGGTGTTTAACGGTGACAAGTTCCAGGTACTGAGGTATGATGCAAATGAGGAACTTAAGCTAAGCACAGGGTACAGGACAAATTACTCATAGAAGGAAAGCAACATGTAAAAGATCTGGTAATTATGTCTGACGACCTGACATTTAGTGAACATAACCGAGCAAATATAGCGGCGGCGGCCAGGAAAATGACAGTATGGATTATGAGAACGTTCACATCCAGAGATCCCACAGCAGTGCTAATACTATTTAAATCACTGGTGCTGTCCCGTCTTGAGTATTGCTCGGTACTCACTTCCCCTTTCAGAGAGGGAGAGATCTCTGAATTAGAGGGAATACAGAGAACATATACGGCACGCATAGACGCGATAAAAACATCTAAATTATTGGGACCGTCTCAAAGCTCTCAAAATGTACTCCCTGGAAAGGAGACGAGAAAGATATCAAATAATATACACATGGAAGATACTTGAAGGCCAGGTCCCTAATTTGCACAGTAAAACAACAACATACTGGAGCGAAAGATACGGAAGGAAATGCAGAACAGATCCAGTGAAGAGTAGAGGTGCCATAGGCACAATCAGAGAACACTGTCTGAACATGAGAAGAACAGTATGGTCTCCAGGTCCGATAGAAGAGTCCGGTCTATATAACAGAACACTTCCACCCTCCGGCCAATTTTGAGAACTAACGTTGATATAACAATTAATCAATCTTGTATGAATTGAACTGATTGATTGAAGGTTGAGCGTTGCTGGAGCAGGCTCTGGCCACTGGGCTCCGCCTCATCTTCCACCAACCCTGTATGTGTGTAATCGTCTAGTAGAGAGTGTCCCAGTGTCCAATAGGCTGTTACTAACGATAGCTTCCATAATTCACTACTCCATTTTCCAAACTATTATTTCTGATTCATATATGATGTAGTATGTATCTATCCCGCCGCGGTCTATTCTTCGGTGATATATTTAGCTCCTGAATGCAAATGCCAATGAATAGTCTCCGTGGTGCAGTGGTAAGACACTCGTCTGGCGTTCCGCGAGCGCTATGTCATGGGTTCGTATCCTGGCCGGGGAGGATTTACTGGGCGCAAATCCTTAACTGTAGCCTCTGTTTAACGCAACAGTAAAATGTGTACTTGGTTGTAACAAGGATTCTTCGCGGCGGGGATCGTATTCCAGGGACCTGCCCGAAACGCTACGCGTACTAGTGGCTGTACAAGAATGTAACAACTCTTGTATATATCTCAAAATAAGATATTATGGCAGTAAGTTTAGCCTAGTCCAAAAACAAAAATAAATTATAATATAAAGCCCGAAATATAAATCAGGTATCTTAACACAGAGAGAAGTGTTGCCTGACTGACGTAGGTGTTATCAGTGGTTGATAACACGAGACGCGATAACCACAACGGGTCTTTGTTCCCTGTTAACAGGATAACCACCACCAACCGACCGCGGGAACACTTGAGAACATGAACAATGACGCTATATCTGTGAGGCTCACGTGTTCATCTTCAACCTTGTTCTGTTTTGTTGTTCACGAGGGCATCCTGTGAGTGAACAGTGAACATGATGCTATAGTGGGCAGCGTCACTCGTCCTGTGAGTGAAGATGCTGCCATAGTGGGCAGCGTCACTCGTCCTGTGAGTGAAGATGCTGCCATAGTGGGCAGCGTCACTCGTCCTGTGAGTGAAGATGCTGCCATAGTGGGCAGCGTCACTCGTCCTGTGAGTGAAGATGATGCCATAGTGGGCAGCGTCACTCGTCCTGTGAGTGAAGATGCTGCCATAGTGGGCAGCGTCACTCGTCCTGTGAGTGAAGATGATGCCATAGTGGGCAGCGTCACTCGTCCTGTGAGTGAAGATGCTGCCATAGTGGGCAGCGTCTCACTATATGTACATAACACCTCATGTGTCACTATCGCTCTCCAGTAACACACTGACTGGTCTCCAGCAACATACAAAAGTTGCGTGACATTAGGTAACGGGGCTCTCTCTCTGCTGGATAACAGCCTGCGGTAAGGCTTCTCTTAATAATGTCACTCCAACATCCTATAAAAGGCTTCAACTATAACAAGCCCTTAACATAGAGGACAAACAGACATTAATTCCACATCTTAACTGGGTGAACTGATTCCTGTCGACCAAGGTTCCCACCACATTACTTTTGAGGAGTAAAAATTGAATATTAAGGAGGAGACTACAGAGGTGCCAGTAAGATCACAGTCTTCCATCAGGGAACAGAAAATAGGGACAGGTGCGCTCTACAGTTATCTTGAGATGATTTCGGGGCATAGCGTCCCCGCGGCCCGGTCCTCAACCAGGCCTCCTTTTTATTACGCACCCCCGGGAAGCAGCCCGTAGCAGCTGTCTAACTCCCAGGTACCTATTTACTGCTAGGTAACAGGGGGCATCAGGGTGGAAGAAACTCTGCCCATTTGTTTCCGCCTCCACCGGAATCGAACCCGGAACCTCAGGACTACAAATCCGAAGCGCTGTCTACTCAGCTGTCAGGGTCCTGAGTGGTGTCAACATTGTCACATTTTGGTATAGCCATGCCCTAATCCAACTTAATATAGCACCTTCAATACCGGGAGGTTATCTTCTTCTTGAGATGATTTCGGGGCTTTAGTGTCCCCGCGGCCCGGTCCTCGACATGGCCTCTACCCCCAGGAAGCAGCCCGTGACAGCTGACTAACTCCCAGCTAATTATTTACTGCTAGGTAACAGGGGCATAGGGTGAAAGAAACTCTGCCCATTGTTTCTCGCCGGCGCCCGGGATCGAACCCGGGACCACAGGATCACAAGTCCAATGTGCTGTCCGCTCGGCCGACCGGCTCACTTCCTCTATCTTTTTAATAAGTCTTTCATGTGGCACTGTATCAAAAACTTTGCTAAAGTCAAGGTACAACGTCACAATCCTTACCACTATCAACTGCCTCAACTATGCTGGAATATATTGATAGCAAATTTGTTAAATAGGAACGGCCGTTAGTAAAACCATGTTGTGAATCATTTAATATATGTTTTTCATGACGAAGACGAATGGTATTGTTCAGTTATTGATTCAAGTAACTTTCCCGCAATAGACGCTGAGCTAATTGGCCGATAGTTTGACGCAAGTGATCTATCTCCTTTCTTGAAAATTGGTACCACATTAGCAGCCTTCCACGCCTCTGGCACTCTGTCTGACTCTAATGATTTATTAAATACTACCTGTATCCGGCCACGCATTGCTGTGGCTCAACAACCCACCCCCGTATCCCCATCTTCCCAACCATTCCCCCTCCCCCCATCCCCTCGTCCTCCCAACCATTCCCCACTCCCTCGTCCTCTCGTCCCCCATCTTCCCTGTCCTCCTCGTCCTCCCCCACCATCCCCCACTCACCCGTTCCCTTGCCCTCCCCACCATTCCCCTATCCACTCGTCCTCCCAAACACTCCCCACTCCCCCGTCCCCTTGTCTTTCCCACCATTCCCACTTCCTTGTCCGATGCGTTCCCAAATGATCGGATGTTCCCATCACTGAAAAATAAGAACAGTTAAAAAAATAAATGAAAAACAATGAAAAAAAAAATAAACTATGCTCACAAAATGAACGGTATGGTAAACAACGCAGCTCAATTCCAATGCAATGTCACACAAAATAATTAAATCAAAATGAAAATAATTCGAAATCTATGAAAATTCAATATATCAATGCAAGCGGAAACAGTTGAAATGGAATCGTAACATATTTAGTATAGCGTGTGTTGCTCTTACGTGCAACAGATGGCACTGTTTTTTTTTTTTTTTAAGCATGGTTTTACCTGTCACAGGTGTGGCATCTATACTTATACTCATGAACTGAACGCTCTGGTAAACAACACCTCAATTACAAAGCAATGTCACACAAGTGGCGTGACATTAGGGGCAACAGATGGTGCTGTTTGAAAAAAAAAAGTTTTAACCTGTCACAGGTGTGGCATCTATATAGTAGGTATATAAAAACACGCTCGTATGCGAATGGAACGTTGTGTCAAAATTTCAAAGCAATCAGTGAAGAACTTTCGGAGATTAGCGATTTTGAACAAGCGAACATTTCCATTTTTATTTATATAGATGGTATACAATGGCTCGCAAAGCTCCTCTTCGCATTCCTTAAGCACCCTGGCACACACTTCATCTGGCCCAGGGGATTTGTTTGGCTTGAGTTTCACTATTTGTTTAATGACATCCTCTCTGTTCCAGTCACCTGAACTGTATAGGGTCTCGAACCCTGGATCCTACGCGTGTGAAGCCGTAGCTCTATCAACTCGGATATGAGCAGTTTCATTAACATAACTGCTAAATTAGTCCACCCGTCCTCTTCCCCACCAACATAGGCAGTTTGGTGGGGGAAGGCATAATGTTAAGTTCCTCTTTAGTAAATACAGAGGTAAAATATTTATTTAAAATACTACTCATATCTTCGTCATTATCCGTTATCTGACCTGTCTCAGTTTTTAATGGACCTATCCTTTCTCTAATCTTTGTTCGATATAACTGAAAAAAACCTTAGGATTTGTCTTTGCTTGCCCTGTTATACGAACTTCATAGTTTCTTTTTACCCTCCTTATCTCTGTTTTTAGCATTTCCATTTCTTTGAAGAATGCTACATACGCCGGGACTCCTTCCTTGCTCCTAATTAGTTCTATGGCTGTCTTAAACCTGTGTATCAGTGCCTCACTCCTAACTCGTCCTACATCATGTCCACCTGCACTGATACAAGTAATGGCTTGCAAAAGTTTAACTGCAAAAAGTAACAATCAATAAAAGAAAATGGAGTCCTAGCGCAGTTAAAACTCGTGTGCCTCAAGGTACAGTCCCTGCACCACTGCTTTTTCCTTATTCTCATATCAGATATAGATACAAGTCACAGCTTCGTATCATCCTTTGCAGATGACACAAAAATCTGTATAGATACTACTTTTTGTAGAAGACATTGAAAAACTACAAGTTGATATTCATTTTTTTGATTGGGCAGCAGAAAATAACATGATGTTTAACAGTAATTTATTTCACGTACTTTGGTATGGTGAAAATAAAGCCATAATACAGGGTACAAAACACAATCAAATGTGGCTAATAAGGAAAGCAACATGTAAAGGATCTGGGAATAATGATATCTGAGTTTAGGGAGCATAACCAAGCAAGTATTGCGTCAGCCAGGAAAATGATAGGATGGATTACGAGAACTTTCAAATCCAGGGAACCCATCACAATGGTTGTACTCTTCAAGTCACTTGTGTTGTCCCGTCTTGAGTACTGCTCAGTACTCACTTCCCCCTTCAGAGTAGGAGAGATTGCTGAAATTGAGGGAATACAGAGATCATCTACTGCTTGCATAGACGCGATAAAGCACCTAAATTATTGGGATCGTCTCAAAGCTCTCCAAATGTAATCCCTAGAAAAGAGACGAGAGAGATACCAAATTATGTACACATGGGAAATACTGGCGGGCCAGGTCCCAAATTTACACAGTAAAATAACATACTGGAGTGAACGATACAAAAGGAAATGTAGAATAGAACCAGTGAGGAGTAGAGGTGACATAGGCACAGTCAGAGAACACTGAACATCAGAGGTCCATATTGCCGGAACAAAAGTGCAAGTCTTCAAGGAAAAAAAACTGAACAGTTTTGTGCAAGAAGTGCCAGACCAACTAGGCTGTGATGTAGGCTGCGGGCCGCTCCAAGCAACAGCCTGTTTGACCAAGCTCTCACCAGTCAAGCCTGACGAGTAGAACTCTCAGAACCTCATCTTGGTAACGTACGGTTGAAATACAGGAAGGATTTCGCGTCTATTGTGTTACCCGTAACACTGTGGTGTCATATACTCTATTACGCTCTATATTTGCCCTCTGGACTTTGACCAGTTTGTGTCTTGCTTTGTTTTAGTGTCCTGCCATGTGTTTGAACTTGTCGCGCACTGACTTCTCGAATTGAGGAGGCTGGTGGTGTAGATTCAGCTGCTTAGTTCCTGCACTCAACTGGTGTTCAGGGTTCGAAGCCCATTGGCATCCTTTGTGTTTACATTTGAGGTTTGGTATCACGTTTGCCTCCACCCAAACCTGGTCTGGAATGGTCGGGGCTGATCCCAAACCTGCACACAGAAATAACACCACATGAGACCAGAAGGCATGGCAGGATGTGCAGAATACCCCCGTTGAAGAACAGAGGTGCAACAGGTACTCTGAGAGAGAACTATCAACATCAGAGGCCCGAGACTGTTCAACACGCTTCCACTACACATAAGGGACATAACTGGCCGACCCCTCACAGTGTTCAAGAGAGAACTATCAACATCAGAGGCCCGAGACTGTTCAACACGCTTCCACTACACATAAGGGACATAACTGGCCGACCCCTCACAGTGTTCAAGAGAGAACTATCAACATCAGAGGCCCGAGACTGTTCAACACGCTTCCACTACACATAAGGGACATAACTGGCCGACCCCTCACAGTGTTCAAGAGAGAACTATCAACATCAGAGGCCCGAGACTGTTCAACACGCTTCCACTACACATAAGGGACATAACTGGCCGACCCCTCACAGTGTTTAAGAGAGAACTCGATAAACACCTCCAAAGAATATCTGATCAACCAGGCTGTGACTCATACGTCAGGCTGCGAGCAGCTGCGTCCAACAGCTCGATTGACCAGCCCAACAACGAGGAGGCCTGGTCAAGGACCGGGCCGCGGGGACGCTAAACCCCGAAAGCATCTCAAGGTAACTTCAAGGAAACCATTTCACTTGTTAATGCATCCGATTTGTCAATAACAAATCTTTAATGTGCTCAGCTGAGCACTTGGTTTTCATCTGGGATCCCTTAGTCATGTGTCACCCAGGTTATAGTCTGTCCCTGTGTGCCATGTCTATTTCCCTGGTAATTTTTAATGTGGTGATCATGTCTCACCTGTTTCTTTTCTTCCAGTAATGTGAGGGTTTAACTCCTTTAGTGTTTCGGTGTAGCTCATACCCCTCGGCTCTTGGACTAGTCTAGTGGCATACCTGTTAACTTTCTCCAGCTTCAGTTTGTGATTAGTGAGGCAAGTACTCCACGCTGGTGCTGCATATTCTAGAATTGGTCTGACATACATGATATACAACGTCCTGAATGACTTATTATTGAGATTGGTGATATTAATTTGGTGTGATCATTGCGGGGAATCTTGGTGTAGTAACAACGCCAAAACCTATGTGATATCCTCTCCTATGTGATATCTCATGATATCACATAGGAGAGGATTTCCTCTCCCAGTGATATCTGGTGTTTGACCTGTTGCCCCCAGCACGTAGCCTCATTACTCTGCACCTGCTTGAGTTAATCACCTCAGAAAGTAGCAACTAGAGCTTATCAAGGGAAAGCGCCAAGTCTTTACGACTACATAGCACTGGAGAGGGGCCAGGATAAGGATTTGGGATGGGTCGGGGGAAAGGAATAGTGCCCAACCACTTGGACGGTCGGGGATTGAACGCCGACCTGCATGAAGCGAGACCGTCGCTCTACCGTCCAATCCAAGTGGTTGGTCTGCTACTTTCTGAACTGTCATTTAGTTTTGTCTCAGTCATCGTGTAGTTTTTACAGGTTTCCATTGCGTCTGTTCCTATAATGTTTGCCACAGTGAACATTGAAGGAGTCTAACCTTCCCTCTCTGATACGTCAGTCACTTGGATTAAGAATAGGATCTACTGAGCCATGACTCCCTGTGGGATGTCACTAGTAACATCAAGACCGGGGGAGCCGGTCGGCCGAGCGGACAGCACGCTGGACTTGTGATCCTGTGGTCCTGGGTTCGATCCCAGGCGCCGGCGAGAAACAATGGGCAGAGTTTCTTTCACCCTGTGCCCCTGTTACCTAGCAGTAAAATAGGTACCTGGGTGTTAGTCAGCTGTCACGGGCTGCTTCCTGGGGGTGGAGGCCTGGTCGAGGACTGGGCCGCGGGGACACTAAAAAAAGCCCCGAAATCATCTCAAGATAACCTCAAGATAAGCCATTCTTAAGTCTCCTCGCTGTAACACTGTGTTCTGCTGCAGGGTGCTCCTTTAGCAACTGGAGCACCATCCCAGTTGTGTGTGCCTCCATTTTGGGCACTGTCGTCCTGATGGGGACTGCGTCGAAGGCTTTCTGACAGTCCAGAAATATTCCAACCCGTTCTCGCACTTTAGTATAGTCAATATTGACTTATTAAATACGTGCATATGTGACATACTAATTTATTGTGAATATTTTAGTTTACCTTGAAAAGCTTCATAGAAAACACCGACCTTACCTAACCTTCTTAGTATGTTAAGATAAGCATTTTATTGCTTCGTAATTACAATTGTTACTTAACCTATTATAGGAATATTCAATCTGCCCCTTCTTCTCTGTATTGTGAGATGCCGGCCGCCCAGTTAACAGAACTGTAGCAGTATTCACCATCGTTGTGTCTGGTGTTTGCCTGTCAGTGACTGTAAGTGATGAGTTGTTACAGTCTTGTGCAGCCACTAGCACCATAGCGTTTCCGACAGGTCCATAATCTTAATTTTTCTTGGAACACGACCCGGCCAAATTCGTTTAACAACCAGGTATCCACTCGCTGCAGGGTGAACATAGGCTACAAGTTTAGGATTGGCGCCTAGTCAATCCTACTCGACCAGGATACGAACCCAGGCCAGATCGCTCGCGAAGTATGGGACGAGTGTCTTACAACTGTGCAACGGGGACTGCAGTAGCAATAAAGGTAACACGATACTTCATGTTACCTTCGTGGACAGAAGAGAGTCGGCTTCAAATATAATCAAACATATGGGATAACAAAGCAACTGAACTTGGGTAAAAGAGCACAAGAGGAAAAACCTGGATGTAATAGCACTTGCTGAAACAAAACTGTCGGGTATCATAGCAAATGAATTGTTTCCCCAGGATTACACTGTAATAAGGAAAGAGAGTGAAGGTAGGGGAGGAGGAGGAGGAGGAGTGGCCCTACAGATGAAGAAGGAACTAAAGTTTCGTGGAGATGGTTATCCCAGGCTGCGAGTGGCTGAGCGATAACATAACAGTAACCATGAGGCCCAATAATCAACCCGTTCTCGCAAATTTAATAAGTCAATATTGACTTATTAAATATGTGCATAGGTGACATACTTAACATAATAGATACCCTTAAAAAGCTTCATAGAAAACACCGACCTTACCTAACCTACTTAGTATGTTAAGATAAGCATCTTATTGCTTCGTAATTACAATTATTACCTAACCTATCATAGGTATAGGTTAAGTAATAATTGTAATTACGAAGCAATAAGATGCTTATCTTAAGATACTAACAAGGTTAGGTAAGGTCGGTGTTTTCTATGAATCTTTTTAAGGGTATCTATTATGTTTAGTATATCACCTATGCACGTAGTTAATAAGTCAATATTGACTTTACGAATTTGCGAGAACGGGTTGCAATAATAGCAGTGATATATAGCCCTCCACCGTCAGGTCTTCTTTAGGGGAGCCTGTCGGCCGAGCGGACAGCACGCTGGACTTGTGATCCTGTGGTCCCGGGTTCGATCCCAGGCGCCGGTTAGAAACAATGGGCAGTGTTTCTTTCACCCTATGCCCCCTGTTACCTAGCAGTAAAATAGGTACCTGGGTGTTAGTCAGCTGACACGGGCTGCTTCCTGGGGGGTGGAGGCCTGGTCGAGGACCGGGCCGCGGGGACACTAAAGCCCCGAAATCATCTCAAGATAACCTCAAGATAAGAAGACCCAGCAAGAGTATGACAACATGACAATTTCTACTATGTTTACTACGTCAGCCTTTGTCGCCTGAGGAAGTCGGTCCCTGGTGCTTATCTTGGCAGACTTCAACCACGAAAGATAGACTGGGAAAACACAGAGCCACATGGGTGTGCAGAAACATGGCAAGTGTAAACCAAGTGCTGGCAAGTGTAAACCAAGTGCTGGCAAGTGTAAACCAAGTGCTGGCAAGTGTAAACCAAGTGCTGGCAAGTGTAAACCAAGTGCTGGCAAGTGTAAACAAAGTGCTGGCAAGTGTAAACAAAGTGCTGGCAAGTGTAAACAAAGTGCTGGCAAGTGTAAACAACGCACTGGCAAGTGTAAACAAAGTGCTGGCAAGTGTAAACAAAGTGCTGGCAAGTGTAAACAAAGTGCTGGCAAGTGTAAACAAAGTGCTGGCAAGTGTAAACAAAGTGCTGGCAAGTGTAAACAAAGTGCTGGCAAGTGTAAACAACTCGCTCGCAAGTGTAAACAAGTCACTGGCAAGTGTAAACAAAGTGCTGGCAAGTGTAAACAAAGTGCTGGCAAGTGTAAACAACTCGCTCGCAAGTGTAAACAAGTCACTGGCAAATGTAAACAAAGTGCTGGCAAGTGTAAACAAAGCGCTGAGAAATATAAACAAAGCTAGTCAATTCATCTTCCAGTCTCATGCCTATTGCGTTTTAATTTAACTATTTTGAAGTTCGGATTTTGTTTGGAACCCGGCCGTAAAGTTGTGGATGGAGGCGGCTTCTACAACGTGTTCTCTCAGTGTTACGGATAGAGGCGCTTCTCCGGATGTTCTACTAACCTCTTAATGATTCCTTATATTTATCTTTCTGGGATTGGCATGATTATCGGTGCCGAGGTATGGTGTGTCTGTGGGTATAACAGCGCCCTGGCGTCAGGTGTTGTGTTGACTGAGGAGGATCACAGAGCCACACCCTGGCGCCAGGTGTTGTTGTGTTGACTGAGGAGGATCACAGAGCCGCACCCTGGCGCCAGGTGTTGTTGTGTTGACTGAGGAGGATCACAGAGCCGCACCCTGGCGCCAGGTGTTGTGTTGACTGAGGAGGATCACAGAGCCGCACCCTGGCGCCAGGTGTTGTGTTGACTGAGGAGGATCACAGAGCCACACCCTGGCACCAGGTGTTGTGTTGACTGAGGAGGATCACAGAGCCACACCCTGGCGCCAGGTGTTGTTGTGTTGAGTGAGGAGGATCACAGAGCCGCACCCTGGCGCCAGGTGCCGTTGTGTTGACTGAGGAGGATCACAGAGCCGCACCCTGGCGCCAGGTGTCGTTGTGTTGACTGAGGAGGATCACAGAGCCGCACCCTGGCGCCAGGTGTTGTTGTGTTGACTGAGGAGGATCACAGAGCCACACCCTGGCGCCAGGTGCCGTTGTGTTGACTGAGGAGGATCACAGAGCCACACCCTGGCGCCAGGTGTTGTTGTGTTGACTGAGGAGGATCACAGAGCCGCACCCTGGCGCCAGGTGTTGTTGTGTTGACTGAGGAGGATCACAGAGCCGCACCCTGGCGCCAGGTGTTGTGTTGACTGAGGAGGATCACAGAGCCGCACCCTGGCGCCAGGTGTTGTGTTGACTGAGGAGGATCACAGAGCCACACCCTGGCACCAGGTGTTGTGTTGACCGAGGAGGATCACAGAGCCACACCCTGGCGCCAGGTGTTGTTGTGTTGAGTGAGGAGGATCACAGAGCCGCACCCTGGCGCCAGGTGCCGTTGTGTTGACTGAGGAGGATCACAGAGCCACACCCTGGCGCCAGGTGCCGTTGTGTTGACTGAGGAGGATCACAGAGCCGCACCCTGGCGCCAGGTGTTGTTGTGTTGACTGAGGAGGATCACAGAGCCACACCCTGGCGCCAGGTGCCGTTGTGTTGACTGAGGAGGATCACAGAGCCACACCCTGGCGCCAGGTGCCGTTGTGTTGACTGAGGAGGATCACAGAGCCGCACCCTGGCGCCAGGTGCCGTTGTGTTGACTGAGGAGGATCACAGAGCCGCACCCTGGCGCCAGGTGTTGTTGTGTTGACTGAGGAGGATCACAGAGCCACACCCTGGCGCCAGGTGCCGTTGTGTTGACTGAGGAGGATCACAGAGCCGCACCCTGGCGCCAGGTGTTGTTGTGTTGACTGAGGAGGATCACAGAGCCACACCCTGGCGCCAGGTGCCGTTGTGTTGACTGAGGAGGATCACAGAGCCACACCCTGGCGCCAGGTGTTGTTGTGTTGACTGAGGAGGATCACAGAGCCGCACCCTGGCGCCAGGTGTTGTTGTGTTGACTGAGGAGGATCACAGAGCCGCACCCTGGCGCCAGGTGTTGTGTTGACTGAGGAGGATCACAGAGCCGCACCCTGGCGCCAGGTGTTGTGTTGACTGAGGAGGATCACAGAGCCACACCCTGGCACCAGGTGTTGTGTTGACTGAGGAGGATCACAGAGCCACACCCTGGCGCCAGGTGTTGTTGTGTTGAGTGAGGAGGATCACAGAGCCGCACCCTGGCGCCAGGTGCCGTTGTGTTGACTGAGGAGGATCACAGAGCCGCACCCTGGCGCCAGGTGCCGTTGTGTTGACTGAGGAGGATCACAGAGCCGCACCCTGGCGCCAGGTGTTGTTGTGTTGACTGAGGAGGATCACAGAGCCACACCCTGGCGCCAGGTGCCGTTGTGTTGACTGAGGAGGATCACAGAGCCGCACCCTGGCGCCAGGTGTTGTTGTGTTGACTGAGGAGGATCACAGAGCCACACCCTGGCACCAGGTGTTGTGTTGACTGAGGAGGATCACAGAGCCGCACCCTGGCACCAGGTGTTGTGTTGACTGAGGAGGATCACAGAGCCACACCCTGGCACCAGGTGTTGTGTTGACTGAGGAGGATCACAGAGCCACACCCTGGCACCAGGTGTTGTGTTGACTGAGGAGGATCACAGAGCCACACCCTGGCACCAGGTGTTGTGTTGACTGAGGAGGATCACAGAGCCGCACCCTGGCGCCAGGTGTTGTGTTGACTGAGGAGGATCACAGAGCCGCACCCTGGCACCAGGTGTTGTGTTGACTGAGGAGGATCACAGAGCCGCACCCTGGCACCAGGTGTTGTGTTGACTGAGGAGGATCACAGAGCCGCACCCTGGCGCCAGGTGTTGTTGTGTTGACTGAGGAGGATCACAGAGCCGCACCCTGGCGCCAGGTGTTGTGTTGACTGAGGAGGATCACAGAGCCGCACCCTGGCACCAGGTGTTGTGTTGACTGAGGAGGATCACAGAGCCGCACCCTGGCACCAGGTGTTGTGTTGACTGAGGAGGATCACAGAGCCGCACCCTGGCACCAGGTGTTGTGTTGACTGAGGAGGATCACAGAGCCGCACCCTGGCGCCAGGTGTTGTGTTGACTGAGGAGGATCACAGAGCCGCACCCTGGCACCAGGTGTTGTGTTGACTGAGGAGGATCACAGAGCCGCACCCTGGCACCAGGTGTTGTTTTGACTGAGGAGGATCACAGAGCCGCACCCTGGCGCCAGGTGTTGTTGTGTTGACTGAGGAGGATCACAGAGCCACACCCTGGCGCCAGGTGCCGTTGTGTTGACTGAGGAGGATCACAGAGCCGCACCCTGGCGCCAGGTGTTGTTGTGTTGACTGAGGAGGATCACAGAGCCGCACCCTGGCGCCAGGTGTTGTGTTGACTGAGGAGGATCACAGAGCCACACCCTGGCGCCAGGTGCCGTTGTGTTGACTGAGGAGGATCACAGAGCCGCACCCTGGCGCCAGGTGTTGTTGTGTTGACTGAGGAGGATCACAGAGCCGCACCCTGGCGCCAGGTGTTGTTGTGTTGACTGAGGAGGATCACAGAGCCACACCCTGGCGCCAGGTGCCGTTGTGTTGACTGAGGAGGATCACAGAGCCGCACCCTGGCGCCAGGTGTTGTTGTGTTGACTGAGGAGGATCACAGAGCCGCACCCTGGCGCCAGGTGTTGTGTTGACTGAGGAGGATCACAGAGCCACACCCTGGCGCCAGGTGCCGTTGTGTTGACTGAGGAGGATCACAGAGCCGCACCCTGGCGCCAGGTGTTGTTGTGTTGACTGAGGAGGATCACAGAGCCGCACCCTGGCGCCAGGTGTTGTTGTGTTGACTGAGGAGGATCACAGAGCCACACCCTGGCGCCAGGTGCCGTTGTGTTGACTGAGGAGGATCACAGAGCCGCACCCTGGCGCCAGGTGGTGTTGTGTTGACTGAGGAGGATCACAGAGCCGCACCCTGGCGCCAGGTGTTGTGTTGACTGAGGAGGATCACAGAGCCACACCCTGGCGCCAGGTGCCGTTGTGTTGACTGAGGAGGATCACAGAGCCGCACCCTGGCGCCAGTTGTTGTTGTGTTGACTGAGGAGGATCACAGAGCCGCACCCTGGCGCCAGGTGTTGTTGTGTAGTAACAGGGGTCGAAGGACCTGTTGTGAAGTGTTTGGGCCGTTGATATCATAGTTGTTATCGTCTGACTTTTCAGAGAATCTGAAGGTGTTTTCTGGGATAGTACTTGTAACTGGGAAGGATAGGATGCTGGTGGGGGGTGGGGAGTGGGGTGGTGGTGGTGTGGTGGGGTGGCAGTGGTGGGGTGGCAGTGGTGGGTAGAGAAGAGAACCCCTTTCCCCCCCCCCACCCCACCTCCCCCCACACACACACACACTCACTCAGATCCCGGAAAAAAAAGATAGCAAGTTTAACTTAGCTACCAACACCCACACATCGTGTCAGCAAGGCGGACAGCCCGCCTGCTGTCATTACTCACCTTATACCTGATGCTTCGACAAAGTGTGTCATTGTTCCACACTCAGATAATTATAGACCCATATCTCTAACATCGTGTGTTTGTAAAGTGCTTGAACGTATTGTCCTTAACCGACTCATGTATCGTATACAGGGGCACCTGTCACCCCAACTGTTTGGCTTTATGCCTGGGCTCAGTACACAACACTGTTTTGCTGAGTACTTCGCACATATTGAAGCTTCCCCTCAAACAGTCTTCATCGACCTAGCAGCAGCTTTTGATACAGCAAACAGAGAAATCATACTGGAACAGCTGGTCGAGCTGGGAATACGAGGAAAATTACTGAAATGGATAAAGGGCTTTTTGTCTAATCGAACAGCATATGTTTTGTTTAATGGTGTTAAAAGCACAGAGAGCAAACACTTTGAACTGGAACTCCACAAGGAGGAGTCCTTGTAGAGTCCATTTGTATGTGTTAAGAATAATAATGTTTATTCCGAAGAATGTGTGTACGAGGAACATTAGAGTATAACTGTAGGGACGGGAGTTACACATACTAATGAAGCCACTATTATGCGAAGCGTTTCTCGTAAAACTTAAAATATAGGAACAAATTAAACTAAAGGTGAGAGGGGGGTATAACACTAAATACTTAAGAAGCTAACAAGATGAGAACAATCACGGAAAATAACAAATGAATATAAAACAGTAGATACTTTAATAAAATAATAAATGTTTATTCAGGTAAGGTACATACATACAAGAGATTTTCCAAAAGTTGATAGATTTATAGATAGAGCAGCTAGTACATACAATGCGTAAAGCCACTATTACGCAAAGCGTTTCGGGCAGGATGGGCAGAATTTTAAGGGGGAGAGACATAGACTATTACAATATAGTCAATAGATGTAGCAATAGTACAGTAGTTTACATTAATAACAGAACAGAAAAACAAGGTGTAGTTAAGAAAAGCATCTGGACTCTTACCCATAACATTTTCTTAGGAGCACAACACGACATAGAGTAACAGAGTATAATTTAAGGTTAATAGGGAGCCAACACTAACAGTAAGGATGAACAAGACAATAATAAACAACTTGCAAACAAAGAAATGAAAGAAATTAGATGACAATAACTGCAGAAAATACATAATTCTTAGTAAATACAATTTTAAGAAAAGAGTAAACACAAATAACTTATTACGAGGGAAGGTTATCTTGAGATGATTTCGGGGCTTTAGTGTCCCCGCGGCCCGGTCCTCGACCAGGCCTCCACCCCCAGGAAGCAGCCTGTGACAGCTGACTAACACCCAGGTACCTATTTTACTGCTAGGTAACAGGGGCATAAGGTGAAAGAAACTCTGCCCATTGTTTCTCGCCGGCGCCTGGGATCGAACCCAGGACCACAGGATCACAAGTCCCGCGTGCTGTCCGCTCGGCTCCCAATAAGATGTGAGTGAAACTACGGTAGTTACATGGTATTGATTATCAGATAATAATTTCATGATATTAAGTCAATAGTTCTTAGTGTCTATTTTAAGGTGGTTTGGAGACTCACAGCTTTTAATTATAATTTCGGAGGTCATTCCAGAGCTTGGGACCCTTCATTTGCATTGTTTTTATTTTATTTTTTTTTATTTGATATATTTATATATACAAGAGTTGTTACATTGTTGTCCAGCCACTAGTACGCGTAGCATTTCGGGCAAGACCTTAATCCTATGGTCCCTGGAATACGACCCTGCGGAAAATCGCTTAACAACCAGGGGCCAGATTCACGAAAGCACTTACGCAAGTACTTACGAACCTGTACATCTTTTCTCAATCTTTGGCGGCTTTGTTTACAATTATTAAACAGTTAATGAGCCCCGAAGCACCAGGACGCTGTTTATAACAATAACAACAGTTGATTGGGAAGTTTTCATGCTTGTAAACTGTTTAATAAATGTAACCAAAGCCGTCAAAGATTGAGAGAAGATGGACACGTTCGTAAGTGCTTGCGTAAGTGGTTTCGTGAATCTGGCCCCAGGACTTAGATTCACGAAGCTCCATGTATTTCTTCGTAAGTATATGTGAAACGAAGGTTCCTAAGTACCGGCTAAAAATGTGCCAAAGTGCGATTCAGAATAGTGTACTTATGAAGATTTTTAAGTAGTTCACTTAGGTACTATATCTGTGATTGTCCTGTTATCAGTGACTTCATACCAAATGGTGTGAGGTACTTTGAGCTCTATAATTACTTCATACACTCAGGAATATTGGAAGATATTCTTGTGCTATACCCAGATTTTGCCAGTGGAGGCTAATAGATCAGCCTTATATTTCTTGTTCTCTCCTGGTGCCATGTATGACTGGCCTTCCTGTGAGGTGGGGATGTTGGATGAGCTTGATCTACACTGTGTGGTCCTTCATACAGAATAGGGAAGCAGCACATTGCTGTGTATACCTAAGCTTGTTAAAAATTACATTGTTTGATAGGAGTCTTGTAGAAACTGGTAAGAGTAATTATAATATAATGTTGCATGATTCAGTGTTTATCTCTTGTGAAAATCGTGAAGTTGTTGTTTAGTCAGAGTTGATTTGTTTTTTGTATTGAGGCTGGTATTGTCTCCCCTGGTTCCATGTATGTCTAACCATCCTGTGAGATCGGAGTACAGTATTAGATGAACTTATAGCTAGTTTTTTTTTATCTACACTGTGTAATCTTCCATATAGAATAGGGTAGCAGAACATTGCTGTCTATTCCTTAGCTTCTTAATAAAACAAATCAGTAATAAAGGTTTTAAATTATAGTTTGTATTATTATCAGTATTATCCTTATTAAATCATGTTAACCATGGATCATTAAGATATCATGTCGATATGTAATAGTCATATTTCTTTTGTATCATTCATTAAATTGTGCATTATGTCTCAATTTTTCACTTCTTTGGATATACTGTACAGTACAAATGATAGTTTAAGGAACCCATAAATATTTGCTGCATTATATACTTTTTATTTAAATAATTTGATCAATATTTTTACAGCTGATAAGATTTGTTTTAGTCACAGGTGCATTATCTGTTAAAAAATTAGGTTTATTGTTACACACAATACTGCTACACAGCCTTCCTGGCTTGGTGCCTTCCTTTGATAATTATTGTTACACACAACCAAATTGTGTAACAGGAAGGGGTCTTGGACCCCTACTTTCCCCTCTCCTTTTTTAACAGGCCATAATAGTCCATATAGTCATAATTATAGGCCTAAGTATTCAATGAGAAAAGTTTTTACCCTTCTCCTTACCTAACATCATTTGTGCAGCATACTTTTCTTTTATGTCTCACCCAGATTTAATTTCAAAATAAAACCAAACAAAATAAATTAAAAAGGGGTATGTATAGCTAAGGTACACCCCCTAGCTATACTTATTGCTAGGTGAACAGGGGCATTTGGTGATAGTAAATGCTCCCACCAGACCGGGATCATCACCTACTCTCATATTTCATGTTCACCAGTGTTTATTTACTTAATAACTACGGGTATAATATCTTGCAATTATAAAACTAATTCTAATACCATAAAAGACGTATTTACTACAAGTGTCAAGCAGAGAATGCATATATAGTTAACACGAAGGACTCCGTCTTGAATGAGACTCGCCAGCTAAAATGTTTGTTTATAAGAAAATCGATTCTCAGTGTTGTGTAGTAGAGAAAAAATTAGTTATATCCAGTTTACGTAAAGCTAAGAGTGGTCGAGGCCGTCCTTAAATCGAGGCCGTGTACTTACGAAGATTTTCCTTCTTAAATGCCTACCTGAATACCAACGTAGCCACTACGAAGATGCTAAGAAGAAAAACATTCGTAAGTACATACGTAACTGCTTCGTCAATATGGCCGCAGGTACTCATTTTACTGTTGAGTTAAACAGAAACTACAGTTAAAGATTTGAGCCCAGTCAATCCTTCCCGGCCAGGATACGAACCCAGGACAAAGCGCTCGCGAAACGTCAGGCGAGTGTCTTAACCACTATACCACGGCAACCCGTTCTCGCATTTTCGTATAGTCAATATTGACTTATTAAATACGTGCATATGTGACATACAAATTTATTGTGAATATTTTAGTTTACCTTGAAAAGCGTCATAGAAAACACCGACCTTACCTAACCTTCTTAGTATGTTAAGATAAGCACCTTATTGCTTCGTAATTACAATTATTACTTAACCTATTATAGGTATAGGTTAAGTAATAATTGTAATTACGAAGCAATAGGATGCTTATCTTAACATAGTAAGAAGGTTAGGTAAGGTCGGTGTTTTCTGTGAAGCTTTTCAAGGTAAACTAAAATATTCACACTAAATTATTATGTCACATATGCACTTATTTAATAAGTCAATATTGACTAAGAAAGTGCGAGAACGGGTTGACCACGGTGACTGCGGGTGTTTGGTTGAGTCTCACTCTAGGAATATTTAAGGTATATTTATCCCTCATGTGGTGACCGTGAGTTCTATTACAACCTTCTAAGGAAGCGCTTAAGGTCAGGATTGGCACTGTAATTCAGAGTTTTATAGATATAGAGAACACTTGAGAGCATGTACAGACATTTGAGGTTTAACATGTTCTAGGATTTGAGTAAGTGAGCTTACTGAAAGATTACTTACTTACAAAGACACAAATACTTAATTAGGAAAGGGAGTACCACCTTTGGCTGGAAGAAGGGTCAACCCGTCCTCTTAAAAATAACGTCACTTTTCGCTGGTATGCGCGCTACGGCCAAATTTGGACGTAATTTGAAATGAAATCGATTCACAAAAGTGACGTACTGTTCCGTTTTCTGTTTGAGTCGTCCGGCTTACTCGGTAAGGTTAGGAGAGGAAACTTTCCATTAACGTTTTTCATACCGTTTTGAAACTTTATGAGAATTTCCTCCCCACCTAACCTATCAGAGGATCCTTAACTTATTGTTATTGAAAAAAAATCCCAAAATTATTTTCATTTTCAAATTACGTCCAATTTCGGCCATACGGGTAAATGGCCAAAAGCAACGTTCTTTTTAAGAGGACGGGTTGCTTCGGGACCCTTAGCCTCGGAGAAAAGCACACATAATGCATTAAACGGGATTTTTGACTCCCTTCCCATGCACTCTCCAAGTTTGTAATTACAAATACTTAATTTGCATCAAGTCTAACCATCAGGGACTTATCAGTTACGTAAAAAATGCGACATATTAGACGCGAGAACAGGTTGTGTATCTTATCTTGAGGTTATCTTGAGAAGATTTCGGGGCTTTTTAGTGTCCCCGCGGCCCGGTCCTCGACCAGGCCTCCACCCCCAGGAAGCAGCCCGTGACAGCTGACTAACACCCAGGTACCTATTTTACTGCTAGGTAACAGGGGCATAGGGTGAAAGAAACTCAGCCCATGTGTAGAGTGCAACCCTGGTTGTAAACATTGTCCACAACTACGGTGCCAGTGGTGGTGGTGATTGTGGGTGTTGGTGACTGTGGTGGTGCTCGGCCGGCACTATGAATAACCCGTGTCAGTTGTCTTGGCACTGAGTGAGCAGCGGTATGGGGTGCCAGCAGGCCAGGCACCTCCATCCTACCTACATGCACGTCATATAGTGCCATGCCACCTAGAGAGAGAGAGAGAGAGAGAGAGAGAGAGAGAGAGAGAAAGAGGCAGAGAGACTGAGAGAGAGAAAGAGGCAGAGAGACTGAGAGAGACGGAGAGAGAGAAAGAGGCAGAGAGACTGAGAGAGAGAAAGAGGCAGAGAGACTGAGAGAGACTGAGAGAGAGAGAAAGAGGCAGAGACTGAGAGAGAGAAAGAGGCAGAGAGACTGAGAGAGAGAGAGAAAGAGGCAGAGAGACTGAGAGAGACTGAGAGACGCTGAGAGAGACTAAGAGAGAGAGGCTAAGGGCGGGAGAAGAGTGCTGGTGGCCACACAGTCTCCCAGACTGCACAAAAGGTTCCTGCTAAGAGTGTGTGTGTTACAACACCGTAAACAGGAGCAGGTCAGCAGGACGTGATGGCAGTGCTCCTGTAAGCTCACCGGAACCTCTGTGAGTGCTACTTCCCCCACATACACTCCCAGAGTGCATAGTTCACTCCACTGACGTGGGTTACAGTCCTGCACGATACACACACACACACACATTTAGGCCATGTTTCTCTCATCTGATGCCTCTGTTCACCTGGTAGTAAATGCGTACCTGAGAGATACCTGTTGTGGGATACAAGACCGAGCTTCAACTCCTGTAACCCCTTACATAATGGGTGGCGGAGGGTGGGGGTGGGGGGGGGGGGGGAAGAATGTATGGGGAGAACCTACCTGGTCTACGGGGGAGTGAGCTCTAGCTCTCGGGTCCCGCCTCCTAGCCTCCTCCTGCCTTATAATTTAACTGTCCTAGTGGTCGAATTGCTTTTCGAATCTGAGCTTAAAGTTGTGGCTGGAGGTGGGCTTTCACGACGTCTTTCAGTGCCCGGGGTTGTGGTGGAGGCCGGGGTTGTGGTGGAGGCCGGGGTTGTGGTGGAGGCCGGGGTTGTGGTGGTGGCCGGGGTTGTGGTGGAGGCCGGGGTTGTGGTGGAGGCCGGGGTTGTGGTGGAGGCCGGGGTTGTGGTGGAGGCCGGGGTTGTGGTGGTGGCCGGGGTTGTGGTGGTGGCCGGGGTTGTGGTGGTGGCCGGGGTTGTGGTGGTGGCCGGGGGTGTGGTGGTGGCCGGGGTTGTGGTGGAGGCCGGGGGTGTGGTGGAGGCCGGGGTTGTGGTGGAGGCCGGGGTTGTGGTGGAGGCCGGGGTTGTGGTGGTGGCCGGGGTTGTGGTGGTGGCCGGGGTTGTGGTGGAGGCCGGGGTTGTGGTGGAGGCCGGGGTTGTGGTGGAGGCCGGGGGTGTGGTGGAGGCCGGGGTTGTGGTGGTGGCCGGGGTTGTGGTGGTGGCCGGGGTTGTGGTGGTGGCCGGGGTTGTGGTGGAGGCCGGGGTTGTGGTGGAGGCCGGGGTTGTGGTGGAGGCCGGGGGTGTGGTGGTGGCCGGGGGTGTGGTGGAGGCCGGGGTTGTGGTGGTGGCCGGGGGTGTGGTGGAGGCCGGGGTTGTGGTGGTGGCCGGGGTTGTGGTGGTGGCCGGGGTTGTGGTGGAGGTCGGGGGTGTGGTGGTGGCCGGGGTTGTGGTGGAGGCCGGGGTTGTGGTGGTGGCCGGGGGTGTGGTGGTGGCCGGGGTTGTGGTGGTGGCCGGGGGTGTGGTGGTGGCCGGGGGTGTGGTGGTGGCCGGGGGTGTGGTGGAGGCCGGGGGTGTGGTGGTGGCCGGGGTTGTGGTGGTGGCCGGGGTTGTGGTGGTGGCCGGGGTTGTGGTGGTGGCCGGGGTTGTGGTGGAGGCCGGGGTTGTGGTGGTGGCCGGGGTTGTGGTGGAGGCCGGGGGTGTGGTGGAGGCCGGGGTTGTGGTGGAGGCCGGGGTTGTGGTGGAGGCCGGGGTTGTGGTGGTGGCCGGGGTTGTGGAGGAGGCCGGGGGTGTGGTGGTGGCCGGGGTTGTGGTGGAGGCCGGGGTTGTGGTGGAGGCCGGGGTTGTGGTGGTGGCCGGGGGTGTGGTGGTGGCCGGGGTTATGGTGGTGGCCGGGGTTGTGGTGGAGGCCGGGGTTGTGGTGGTGGCCGGGGTTGTGGTGGAGGCCGGGGTTGTGGTGGAGGCCGGGGTTGTGGTGGTGGCCGGGGGTGTGGTGGTGGCCGGGATTGTGGTGGAGGCCGGGGTTGTGGTGGTGGCCGGGGTTGTGGTGGAGGCCGGGGGTGTGGTGGAGGCCGGGGTTGTGGTGGAGGCCGGGGTTGTGGTGGAGGCCGGGGTTGTGGTGGTGGCCGGGGTTGTGGAGGAGGCCGGGGGTGTGGTGGTGGCCGGGGTTGTGGTGGAGGCCGGGGTTGTGGTGGAGGCCGGGGTTGTGGTGGTGGCCGGGGGTGTGGTGGTGGCCGGGGTTATGGTGGTGGCCGGGGTTGTGGTGGTGGCCGGGGTTGTGGTGGTGGCCGGGGTTGTGGTGGAGGCCGGGGTTGTGGTGGAGGCCGGGGTTGTGGTGGTGGCCGGGGGTGTGGTGGTGGCCGGGGGTGTGGTGGTGGCCGGGGGTGTGGTGGTGGCCGGGGGTGTGGTGGTGGCCGGGGGTGTGGTGGTGGCCGGGGTTGTGGTGGTGGCCGGGGTTGTGGTGGTGGCCGGGGTTGTGGTGGTGGCCGGGGTTGTGGTGGTGGCCGGGGGTGTGGTGGAGGCCGGGGGTGTGGTGGAGGCCGGGGTTGTGGTGGTGGCCGGGGTTGTGGTGGAGGCCGGGGTTGTGGTGGTGGCCGGGGGTGTGGTGGAGGCCGGGGGTGTGGTGGAGGCCGGGGTTGTGGTGGAGGCCGGGGTTGTGGTGGTGGCCGGGGGTGTGGTGGAGGCCGGGGGTGTGGTGGAGGCCGGGGTTGTGGTGGAGGCCGGGGTTGTGGTGGTGGCCGGGGGTGTGGTGGAGGCCGGGGGTGTGGTGGTGGCCGGGGGTGTGGTGGAGGCCGGGGGTGTGGTGGTGGCCGGGGGTGTGGTGGTGGCCGGGGGTGTGGTGGAGGCCGGGGTTGTGGTGGAGGCCGGGGGTGTGGTGGTGGCCGGGGGTGTGGTGGAGGCCGGGGGTGTGGTGGAGGCCGGGGTTGTGGTGGAGGCCGGGGTTGTGGTGGTGGCCGGGGGTGTGGTGGAGGCCGGGGGTGTGGTGGTGGCCGGGGGTGTGGTGGAGGCCGGGGGTGTGGTGGTGGCCGGGGGTGTGGTGGTGGCCGGGGGTGTGGTGGAGGCCGGGGTTGTGGTGGAGGCCGGGGGTGTGGTGGAGGCCGGGGGTGTGGTGGAGGCCGGGGGTGTGGTGGAGGCCGGGGGTGTGGTGGAGGCCGGGGGTGTGGTGGAGGCCGGGGGTGTGGTGGAGGCCGGGGGTGTGGTGGAGGCCGGGGGTGTGGTGGAGGCCGGGGGTGTGGTGGTGGCCGGGGGTGTGGTGGTGGCCGGGGGTGTGGTGGTGGCCGGGGTTGTGGTGGAGGCCGGGGTTGTGGTGGAGGCCGGGGTTGTGGTGGAGGCCGGGGGTGTGGTGGTGGCCGGGGGTGTGGTGGAGGCCGGGGGTGTGGTGGTGGCCGGGGGTGTGGTGGAGGCCGGGGTTGTGGTGGAGGCCGGGGTTGTGGTGGTGGCCGGGGTTGTGGTGGAGGCCGGGGGTGTGGTGGAGGCCGGGGTTGTGGTGGAGGCCGGGGTTGTGGTGGAGGCCGGGGTTGTGGTGGAGGCCGGGGTTGTGGTGGTGGCCGGGGGTGTGGTGGTGGCCGGGGTTGTGGTGGAGGCCGGGGTTGTGGTGGAGGCCGGGGTTGTGGTGGAGGCCGGGGTTGTGGTGGTGGCCGGGGTTGTGGTGGTGGCCGGGGGTGTGGTGGAGGCCGGGGGTGTGGTGGTGGCCGGGGTTGTGGTGGAGGCCGGGGTTGTGGTGGTGGCCGGGGTTGTGGTGGTGGCCGGGGTTGTGGTGGAGGCCGGGGGTGTGGTGGTGGCCGGGGTTGTGGTGGTGGCCGGGGTTGTGGTGGTGGCCGGGGTTGTGGTGGAGGCCGGGGGTGTGGTGGAGGCCGGGGTTGTGGTGGAGGCCGGGGTTGTGGTGGAGGCCGGGGTTGTGGTGGTGGCCGGGGTTGTGGAGGAGGCCGGGGGTGTGGTGGTGGCCGGGGTTGTGGTGGAGGCCGGGGTTGTGGTGGAGGCCGGGGTTGTGGTGGTGGCCGGGGTTGTGGTGGTGGCCGGGGTTGTGGTGGAGGCCGGGGTTGTGGTGGAGGCCGGGGTTGTGGTGGAGGCCGGGGGTGTGGTGGAGGCCGGGGTTGTGGTGGTGGCCGGGGTTGTGGTGGTGGCCGGGGTTGTGGTGGAGGCCGGGGTTGTGGTGGAGGCCGGGGTTGTGGTGGAGGCCGGGGGTGTGGTGGTGGCCGGGGGTGTGGTGGAGGCCGGGGTTGTGGTGGTGGCCGGGGGTGTGGTGGAGGCCGGGGTTGTGGTGGTGGCCGGGGGTGTGGTGGAGGCCGGGGTTGTGGTGGTGGCCGGGGTTGTGGTGGTGGCCGGGGTTGTGGTGGAGGTCGGGGGTGTGGTGGTGGCCGGGGGTGTGGTGGAGGCCGGGGTTGTGGTGGAGGCCGGGGTTGTGGTGGTGGCCGGGGGTGTGGTGGTGGCCGGGGTTGTGGTGGTGGCCGGGGGTGTGGTGGTGGCCGGGGGTGTGGTGGTGGCCGGGGGTGTGGTGGAGGCCGGGGGTGTGGTGGTGGCCGGGGTTGTGGTGGTGGCCGGGGTTGTGGTGGTGGCCGGGGTTGTGGTGGTGGCCGGGATTGTGGTGGAGGCCGGGGTTGTGGTGGTGGCCGGGGTTGTGGTGGAGGCCGGGGGTGTGGTGGAGGCCGGGGTTGTGGTGGAGGCCGGGGTTGTGGTGGAGGCCGGGGTTGTGGTGGAGGCCGGGGTTGTGGTGGTGGCCGGGGTTGTGGAGGAGGCCGGGGGTGTGGTGGTGGCCGGGGTTGTGGTGGAGGCCGGGGTTGTGGTGGAGGCCGGGGTTGTGGTGGTGGCCGGGGGTGTGGTGGTGGCCGGGGTTGTGGTGGTGGCCGGGGTTGTGGTGGAGGCCGGGGTTGTGGTGGTGGCCGGGGTTGTGGTGGTGGCCGGGGTTGTGGTGGAGGCCGGGGTTGTGGTGGTGGCCGGGGGTGTGGTGGTGGCCGGGGGTGTGGTGGTGGCCGGGGTTGTGGTGGTGGCCGGGGGTGTGGTGGTGGCCGGGGGTGTGGTGGTGGCCGGGGGTGTGGTGGTGGCCGGGGGTGTGGTGGTGGCCGGGGTTGTGGTGGTGGCCGGGGTTGTGGTGGTGGCCGGGGTTGTGGTGGTGGCCGGGGGTGTGGTGGAGGCCGGGGTTGTGGTGGTGGCCGGGGTTGTGGTGGAGGCCGGGGTTGTGGTGGTGGCCGGGGGTGTGGTGGAGGCCGGGGGTGTGGTGGAGGCCGGGGTTGTGGTGGAGGCCGGGGTTGTGGTGGTGGCCGGGGGTGTGGTGGAGGCCGGGGGTGTGGTGGAGGCCGGGGTTGTGGTGGAGGCCGGGGTTGTGGTGGTGGCCGGGGGTGTGGTGGAGGCCGGGGGTGTGGTGGTGGCCGGGGGTGTGGTGGAGGCCGGGGGTGTGGTGGTGGCCGGGGGTGTGGTGGTGGCCGGGGGTGTGGTGGAGGCCGGGGTTCTGGTGGAGGCCGGGGGTGTGGTGGTGGCCGGGGGTGTGGTGGAGGCCGGGGGTGTGGTGGAGGCCGGGGTTGTGGTGGAGGCCGGGGTTGTGGTGGTGGCCGGGGGTGTGGTGGAGGCCGGGGGTGTGGTGGTGGCCGGGGTTGTGGTGGAGGCCGGGGTTGTGGTGGTGGCCGGGGTGTGGTGGTGGCCGGGGGTGTGGTGGAGGCCGGGGTTGTGGTGGAGGCCGGGGGTGTGGTGGAGGCCGGGGGTGTGGTGGAGGCCGGGGGTGTGGTGGAGGCCGGGGGTGTGGTGGAGGCCGGGGGTGTGGTGGTGGCCGGGGGTGTGGTGGTGGCCGGGGGTGTGGTGGTGGCCGGGGTTGTGGTGGAGGCCGGGGTTGTGGTGGAGGCCGGGGTTGTGGTGGAGGCCGGGGGTGTGGTGGTGGCCGGGGGTGTGGTGGAGGCCGGGGGTGTGGTGGTGGCCGGGGGTGTGGTGGAGGCCGGGGTTGTGGTGGAGGCCGGGGGTGTGGTGGTGGCCGGGGGTGTGGTGGAGGCCGGGGTTGTGGTGGAGGCCGGGGTTGTGGTGGTGGCCGGGGGTGTTGTGGAGGCCGGGGTGTGGTGGAGGCCGGGGTTGTGGTGGAGGCCGGGGTTGTGGTGGAGGCCGGGGTTGTGGTGGAGGCCGGGGTTGTGGTGGTGGCCGGGGGTGTGGTGGTGGCCGGGGTTGTGGTGGAGGCCGGGGTTGTGGTGGTGGCCGGGGGTGTGGTGGTGGCCGGGGTTGTGGTGGAGGCCGGGGTTGTGGTGGAGGCCGGGGTTGTGGTGGTGGCCGGGGGTGTGGTGGAGGCCGGGGGTGTGGTGGTGGCCGGGGGTGTGGTGGAGGCCGGGGGTGTGGTGGAGGCCTTGGGTGTGGTGGAGGCCGGGGTTGTGGTGGAGGCCGGGGTTGTGGTGGAGGCCGGGGTTGTGGTGGTGGCCGGGGTTGTGGTGGTGGCCGGGGTTGTTGTGGAGGCCGGGGTTGTGGTGGAGGCCGGGGGTGTGGTGGTGGCCGGGGATGTTGTGGAGGCCGGGGTTGTGGTGGAGGCCGGGGTTGTGGTGGTGGCCGGGGTTGTTGTGGTGGCCGGGGGTGTGGTGGAGGCCGGGGTTGTGGTGGAGGCCGGGGGTGTGGTGGTGGCCGGGGATGTTGTGGAGGCCGGGGTTGTGGTGGTGGCCGGGGGTGTGGTGGTGGCCGGGGTTGTGGTGGAGGCCGGGGTTGTGGTGGTGGCCGGGGGTGTGGTGGTGGCCGGGGTTGTGGTGGAGGCCGGGGTTGTGGTGGTGGCCGGGGTTGTGGTGGTGGCCGGGGGTGTGGTGGAGGCCGGGGTTGTGGTGGAGGCCGGGGGTGTGGTGGTGGCCGGGGATGTTGTGGAGGCCGGGGTTGTGGTGGAGGCCGGGGTTGTGGTGGTGGCCGGGGTTGTTGTGGAGGCCGGGGTTGTGGTGGAGGCCGGGGTTGTGGTGGAGGCCGGGGGTGTGGTGGTGGCCGGGGATGTTTTGCCATTCTTAAAAACCTTCTTGGCAGGGTCCTCAGGTCTTGGGGGAGGCATGGCAGCAGGAGAAGGCTGGCAACTCCGCCATACCTCACTATGGCGGAGTTGCCAGCACTAAATACCTGAATTTATAGTCCTCATACCTGAGACACACACATTAACATTCACAGAAAAGCTAGCAGCGACATATACGCAGATTGTGAGAAACCAAGAGTGATCAATGACCACAAGTGAGGACCTAGTAGTTTAGGGAACCACAGGAGCAGTGTCGAGTTACTTACACCCTAAATCTAAATTTCCAATTAATGATTTTTTATATAATCTTCAGTGACCGGAATTCTGCATGAGAGGTACACAGCGGTATACACGGGGAGGTCAATATGATACTACTGGAAATTTTTTAGAGGAAGGACAGAAACAGAGTACTTCCACCTTCTGTTATAATGAAGAGTGTTGTTGTTACAGATTCGCTACCTGGAACAAAGTTCCAAGTAGCACGGGCTATGGTGAGCCCGTAGAATATAATGAAAATGGTTTCCTGGTGGCGTGGGGCGTGTACCCCCTTAGTCTCTCCCCTCACTGCATCTGACGCTCACTATATTCTTTCCCCTCACTGTGCTGGGGCCAGATTCACGAAGCAGTTACGCAAATACTTACGAACGTGTACATCTTTCGTCAATCTTTGACGGCTTTGGTTACATTTATTAAACAGTTTACAAGCAAGAAAAACTTGCCAAGCAACTGTTGTTATTGTTATAAACAGCCTCCTGGTGCTTCGGAGCTCATTAACTGTTTAATAAATGTAAACAAAGCAGCTAAAGATTGAAAAAAGATGTACAGGTTCGTAAGTGTTTGCGTAACGTCTTTGTGAATCTAGCCCCGGGTGTCTAAGTGTCCACTCCGCGCACTCCATCTGATGCTCAGTAAAAATGCAACTCTTCCCCCCCCCCCTTAGCAGAAACATACCAACCCAAGCAACCTACCTAACCCATACAGAGAAAACGTCAATATTACGTTGTTTTACATTTTGCGGAAACGCCGTATTTTTAACGAATTGGTCGGTTCCGTTAAAATGTGACGTAATTAGTAACAGGACGATTTGTTCTAGGTCGTGCATGTGTCCACACGTTACACATGTGTCTCGTGTGTACTCGGGGTTGAGCTCTGGCTCTTTGGTCCCGCCTCTCAACCGTCAATCAACAGGTGTACAGGTTCCTGAGCCTATTGGGCTCTGTCATATCTACACTTGAAACTGTGTATGGAGTCAGCCTCCACCACATCACTTCCTAATGCATTCCATTTGTCAACCACTCTGACACTAAAAAAGTTCTCTCTAACGTCCCTGTGGCTCATTTGGTTACTAAGCTTCCACCTGTGTCCCCTTGTTCAAGTGGCAACCGTTTTACTAA
This sequence comes from Procambarus clarkii, assembly GCF_040958095.1. Classification (NCBI taxonomy): domain Eukaryota; kingdom Metazoa; phylum Arthropoda; class Malacostraca; order Decapoda; family Cambaridae; genus Procambarus; species Procambarus clarkii. Next base: position 3,855,039 of record NC_091176.1, read on the forward strand.
GTCTTTATCCATTCTGTCAATTATCCTGAGAATTTTATATGTTGTAATCATGTCTCCGAACTCTTCTGTCTTCCATTCAAGCAGCCTTTCCTCGTAACTCATACCTCTTGGGATTAGTCTAGTCCCCAGTACTTTCTCCAGCTTCGTCTTATGCTTGTAAAGATGTAGACTCTATGCTGGGGCTGCATACTCCAGGATTGGACTTACATATGTGGTGTACAAAGTTCTAAACGACTCCTTACGCAAGTTTCTAAAGGCAGTTGTGATGTTAGACACCTTCACATACACCGCTGATGATATATTTTCGATGTGGGCTTCAGGAGACTTCGTGTGATATCAACTTGGCTTCAGGCTCCGTGTGATATCAACTTGGCTTCAGGCTCCGTGTGATATCAACTTGGCTTCAGGCTCCGTGTGATATCAACTCCTGGATATTTCTCCCTGGCCGTTTCGTGGACGACTTTGTCTCCCATTTGGTACCTTGTGTCTGGCTCCTGTTCTTACTTTACATTTACTTTAGTTGAACTTTAGTAGCCATTTCTTCGACCATTCCCTCAGTTTGTCTAGGTCATCTTGTAGACTTTTGCTATCTTCATCGGTCTTAATCTTTATCATAATTTTTGCATCATCAGCAAAAATTGTGAGGAACGAGTCTATTCTCTCTGGGAGATCATTTATATATATATGAGAAACAGTATAGGTCCAAGGACTGAACCCTGCGGGACTCCACTGGTGACGCCTCGCCACTGCGAGACCTCACCCTTCACAGTGACTGACTGACTCTTCTGTTGCTTAGGTACTCCTTTATCCAATGGAGTACCTTCCCTTTCACTCCTGCCTGCATCTCCAACTTGTCCACTTGTCTTATATGGGGTACTGTACTAATGGTTTTCTGGCAATCCAGAAATATGCAGTCTGCTCACCCTTCTCTTTTTTTTGTCTGATTTCCATCACCTGGTTATAGAATTATATTAATCCTATGAGGCAAGATTTGCCATCCTTAAACCCATGCCGGTGATGTGATACAAAGTTCCTTTTCTCCAGATATTTACTAGTTTTTTCTCACAATTTTCTCCATCACCTTGCATAGTACACAAGTTAGGGACACTGGCCTGTAGTTCATTGCCTCCTGCCTCTCACACTCCTTGAATATCAGAGCTACATTAGCCGGCCTCCAAATGTTTGGTAGTTTCAACCCATTCTCGCACTTTCTTACAGTCAATATTGACTTATTAAATACGTGCGTATGTGACATACTAATTTATTGTGAATACTTTAGTTTACCTTGAAAAGCTTCATAGAAAACACCGACCTTACCTAACCTTCTTAGTATGTTGAGATAAGCATCTTATTGCTCGTAATTACAATTATTACTTAACCTATACCTATAATAGGTTAAGTAATAATTTGGGGGGACCTCGTAGCCTGGTGGATAGCGCGCAGGACTCTTAATTCTGTGGCGCGGGTTCGATTCCCGCACGAGGCAGAAACAAATGGGCAAAAGTTTCATTCACCCTGAACGCCCCTGTTACCTAGCAGTAAATAGGTACCTGGGAGTTAATCAGCTGTCACGGGCTGCTTCCTGGGGGTGGAGGCCTGGTCGAGGACCGGGCCGCGGGGACACAAAAAAGCCCCGAAATCATCTCAAGATAACCTCAAGATTACTAGTTTGGTAGTTCCTCTGTTACCAGTGACCTGTTATACACCATGAAGAGTGAAAAGCCTGCTGCCTCTGCTCATTCTTTTAGTATCCATGGTGAGATACTGTCTGAGCCAACAGCCTCCACCACATCCAACTCCACCAAATGCTTCCTCACCTCCCCACTGGTAATCTCAAACTCCTCCAGTGGTGCCTGGTTGTATATTCCCTCTCTTAGTTCAACAACTTCTCCTTGCTCTATTGTGAAGACCTGGAATTTCTTATCGAGTTCCTCGCATATCTTGGCATTTGTAGTGAACCTGTCTATTCCTATCATTACCTGTGTGTGACACAGGTCTATGATACACATATCTGTGATGTGTTCATAAACTACATCTGTGTGTGTCTAGTGCGCATGTGCCACAAACATGTGTGTGACACATGTTTGTAAGGTGTAATTCTTGCTTTAAGCTCTGGTGTGTTTGGTGATAGGTGTGTGTTGTGTCACGGGGCGTGTTGCGTCACAACGTGGGTTGCGTCACTGGACGTGTGTTGCGTCAGTGGGCGTGTGCTGCGTTAGTGGGCGCGTGTTGCGTCACTGGGCGTGTGTTGCGCCAGTGGACGTTTTGCGTCAGTGGGCGTGTGTTGCGTCAGTGGGCGTGTGTTGCGTCAGTGGGCGTGTGTTGCGTCGGTGGGCGTGTGTTGCGTCAGTGGACATGTGTTGCGTCACTGGGCGTGTGTTGCGTCACTGGGCGTGTGTTGCGTCACTGGGCGTGTGTTGCGTCAGTGGGCGTGTGTTGCGTCACGGGGCGTGTGTTGCGTCAGTGGACGTGTTGCGTCAGTGGAAATGTGTTGCGTCACTGGGCGTGTGTTGCGTCACTGGGCGTGTGTTGCGTCAGTGGGCGTGTGTTGCGTCAGTGGGCGTGTGTTGCGTCATGGGGCGTGTGTTGCGTCAGTGGACGTGTGTTGCGTCACGGGGCGTGTGTTGCGTCAGTGGACGTGTGTTGCATCACGGGGCGTGTGTTGTCACTGGGCGTGTGTTGCGTCACTGGGCGTGGGTTGCGTCACTGGGCGTGTGTTGCGTCAGTGGGCGTGTGTTGCGTCACTGGACGTGTGTTGCGTCAGTGGGCGTGTTGCGTCAGTGGACGTGTGTTGCGTCACGGGGCGTGTGTTGCGTCATTGGACGTGTGTTGCGTCAGTGGACATGTGTTGCGTCACGGGGCGTGTGTTGCGTCACGGGGCGTGTTGCGTCACGTGTGTTGCGTCACTGGGCGTGTGCTGCGTCAGTGGACGTTTTGCGTCAGTGGGCGTGTGTTGCGTCAGTGGGCGTGTGTTGCGTCACGGGGCGTGTGTTGCGTCGGTGGGCGTGTGTTGCGTCACTGGACGTGTGTTGCGTCAGTAGGCGTGTTGCGTCACTGGGCGTGTGTTGCGTCAGTGGACGTTTTGCGTCAGTGGACGTGTGTTGCGTCAGTGGACATGTGTTGCGTCACGGGGCGTGTGTTGCGTCACGGGGCGTGTTGCGTCACGTGGGTTGCGTCACTGGACGTGTGTTGCGTCACTGGGCGTGTGCTGCGTCAGTGGGCGCGTATTGCGTCACTGGGCGTGTGTTGCGTCAGTGGACGTTTTGCGTCAGTGGGCGTGTGTTGCGTCAGTGGGCGTGTGTTGCGTCACGGGGCGTGTGTTGCGTCGGTGGGCGTGTGTTGCGTCGGTGGGCGTGTGTTGCGTCACTGGGCGTGTGTTGCGTCAGTGGACATGTGTTGCGTCACTGGGCGTGTGTTGCGTCACTGGGCGTGTGTTGCGTCAGTGGGCGTGTGTTGCGTCACGGGGCGTGTGTTGCGTCACGGGGCGTGTGTTGCGTCAGTGGACGTGTGTTGCGTCAGTGGACATGTGTTGCGTCACGGAGCGTGTGTTGCGTCACTGGGCGTGTGTTGCGTCACTGGGCGTGTGTTGCGTAACGGGCGTGTGTTGCGTCACTGGGCGTGTGTTGCGTCACGGGGCGTGTGTTGCGTCACTGGGCGTGTATTGCGTCACTAAGCGTGTATTGCGTCACTGGGCGTGTGTTGCGTCACTGGGCGTGTGTTGCGTCACGGGGCGTGTGTTGCGTCAGTGGACGTGTGTTGCGTCAGTGGACATGTTTTGCGTCACTGGGCGTGTGTTGCGTCACTGGGCGTGTGTTGCGTCACTGGGCGTGTGTTGCGTCACTGGGCGTGTGTTGCGTCACTGGACGTGTGTTGCGTCACTGGGCGTGTGTTGCGTCACTGGGCGTGTGTTGCGTCACTGGGCGTGTGTTGCGTGATTGGACGTGGGTTGCGTCACTGGACGTGTTGCGTCACGGCGTGGGTTGCGTTACTGGGCGTGGGTTGCGTCACTGAACGTGTTGCGTCACTGGGCGTGTGTTGCGTCACTGAACGTGGGTTGCGTCACTGGGCGTGGGTTGCGTCTCTCGACGTGTTGCGTCTCTGGGCGTGTGTTGCGTCACGGGGCGTGTGTTGCGTGATAGGACGTGGGTTGCGTCACTAAACGTGTTGCGTCACTGGGCATGTGTTGCGTCACTGGGCGTGTGTTGCGTCACTGGGCGTGTGTTGCGTGATTGGACGTGTGTTGCGTCACTGGGCGTGTGTTGCGTGATTGGACGTGTGTTGCGTCACTGGACGTGTGTTGCGTCACTGGACGTGTTGCGTGATTGGACGTGTGTTGCGTCACTGGACGTGTGTTGCGTCACTGGGCGTATGTTGCGTGATTGGACGTGGGTTGCGTCACTCGACGTGTTGCGTCACTGTGCGTGTGTTGCATCACTGGGCGTGTGTTGCGTCACTGGGCGTGTGTTGCGTCACTGGGCGTGTGTTGCGTCACTGGGCGTGTGTTGCGTCACTGGGAGTGTTGCGTCAGTGGGCGTGTGTTGCGTCCGTGGGCGTGTGTTGCGTCACTGGGCGTGTGTTGCGTCACTGGACGTGTGTTGCGTCAGTGGGCGTGTGTTGCGTCAGTGGGCGTGTGTTGCGTCACTGGACGTGTTGCGTCAGTGGGCGTGTGTTGCGTCACTGGACGTGTTGCGTCACTGGACGTGTTGCGTCACTGGACGTGTGTTGCGTCAGTGGGCGTGTGTTGCGTCAGTGGGCGTGTGTTGCGTCACTGGACGTGTTGCGTCACTGGACGTGTGTTGCGTCACTGGACGTGTATTGCGTCACTGGACGTGTGCGTCAACATAATGCCAGGGTTGTCAAGTGTGCGTATATAAGAGAGTAGAGTTGGCTTAGAGTGTCAAGGTGTATGTGGGTCAAGGAGAGAGAGAGATGGGGGCCAGCCACTTCCCCAACCACTCCCGCCCGACCCACAACTGCCCAACTACGCAGTAAACCCCCTCCCCCTTCCCCACTACGACCCCTCCCTTCCTTGAGCACTACTGCGCTCATATCATGGAGCTCCAGGAGCTCTGAACATAGTCACTAAACATCAGACTGCAGCACCAAGCCATCAGGGTGTGGAACACCATCGAAATGTTAGAGGACCCAATGTTAGAAAGATTACTCCAAGATGAGACGCCCCGCTCCCACAGCTGGTGGCCCAAGATGAGACGCCCCGCTCCCACAGCTGGTGGCCCAAGATGAGACGCCCCGCTCCCACAGCTGGTGGCCCAAGATGAGACGCCCTGCTCCCACAGCTGGTGGCCCAAGATGAGACGCCCCGCTCCCACAGCTGGTGGCCCAAGATGAGACGCCCCACTCCCACAGCTGGTGGCCCAAGATGAGACGCCCCACTCCCACAGCTGGTGGCCCAAGATGAGACGCCCTGCTCCAACAGCTGGTGGCCCAAGATGAGACGCCCCGCTCCCACAGCTGGTGGCCCAAGATGAGACGCCCCGCTCCCACAGCTGGTGGCCCAAGATGAGACGCCCCGCTCCCACAGCTGGTGGCCCAAGATGAGACGCCCACTCCCACAGCTGGTGGCCCAAGATGAGATGCCCCGCTCCCACAGCTGGTGGTCCAAGATGAGACGCCCCACTCCCACAGCTGGTGGCCCAAGATGGGACGTCCCACTCCCACAGCTGGTGGCCCAAGATGAGACGCCCCACTCCCACAGCTGGTGGCCCAAGATGAGACGCCCACTCCCACAGCTGGTGGCCCAAGATGAGACGCCCTGCTCCCACAGCTGGTGGCCCAAGATGAGACGCCCCGCTCCCACAGCTGGTGGCCCAAGATGAGACGCCCCGCTCCCACAGCTGGTGGCCCAAGATGAGACGCCCCACTCCCACAGCTGGTGGCCCAAGATGAGACGCCCTGCTCCCACAGCTGGTGGCCCAAGATGAGACGCCCCGCTCCCACAGCTGGTGGCCCAAGATGAGACGCCCCGCTCCCACAGCTGGTGGCCCAAGATGAGACGCCCCGCTCCCACAGCTGGTGGCCCAAGATGAGACGCCCCGCTCCCACAGCTGGTGGCCCAAGATGAGACGCCCCGCTCCCACAGCATGTGGTCCAAGATGAGACGCCCCGCTCCCACAGCTGGTGGCCCAAGATGGGACGTCCCACTCCCACAGCTGGTGGCCCAAGATGAGACGCCCCACTCCCACAGCTGGTGGCCCAAGATGGGACGTCCCACTCCCACAGCTGGTGGCCCAAGATGAGACGCCCCACTCCCACAGCTGGTGGCCCAAGATGAGACGCCCCGCTCCCACAGCTGGTGGCCCAAGATGGGACGTCCCACTCCCACAGCTGGTGGCTCAAGATGAGACGCCCCACTCCCACAGCTGGTGGCCCAAGATGAGACGCCCCGCTCCCACAGCTGGTGGCCCAAGATGAGACGCCCCGCTCCCACAGCTGGTGGCCCAAGATGAGACGCCCCGCTCCCACAGCTGGTGGCCCAAGATGAGACGCCCCGCTCCCACAGCTGGTGGCCCAAGATGAGACGCCCCGCTCCCACAGCTGGTGGCCCAAGATGAGACGCCCCGCTCCCACAGCTGGTGGCCCAAGATGAGACGCCCCGCTCCCACAGCTGGTGGCCCAAGATGAGACGCCCCGCTCCCACAGCTGGTGGCCCAAGATGAGACGCCCCGCTCCCACAGCTGGTGGCCCAAGATGAGACGCCCCGCTCCCACAGCTGGTGGCCCAAGATGAGACGCCCCGCTCCCACAGCTGGTGGCCCAAGAGCCTCGATTTACTAGATGAAAACCCAGAAAATCCCCATTTTGCACCTGCAAGAAAACGTAAGATTTTAAGGGTTGACGAATGTTAATCGTCTTGTTTGAGGAGCTCCAGGACCGCCGTGATCGCTACTGTCTTCGCTATCTTGCGCGGTCCTTACAACATCCTTCATCTCGCCTCTGTCGTGCTTTAACATATACCCCTCCTACGGTTCCTGTTCCTCTTCACCACCTCCCTCTTTCTGTCCGGTTATCTCGCCTACAGGATTCTCTTTCCGTTCGTATTTTTAATGTTTCTCCTCGTGTTGTTCCTTCTTTGCCCCCGTGGAGAGTCCCTCTTCCGCGGTTTTGTACACCCTTGACCCGTATCACTAAAGCTTTTACCCCTCCTTCGGTTCTAAAACGCCTTTTCCTTGAGCACTTTTCTTCTCACTCCCGCTCCGTTTCTGTCTTCACCGATGGGTCTAAGTCGGCGGACGGTGTTGGCTACTCTGTTGTTTTTCCTGATCGCACTTATATGTGTCGCTTACCTCCGGAGACTAGCATCTTTACAGCGGAACTTTATGCTATTCTCTATGTTCTTCGTCTCCTGCTTTCTCGTTGTCAGTCTTCCTTTGTAGTTGTTGACTCTCGTAGTGCCCTCATGGCTCTCGGGTCCTTTAATCCGGTTCATCCAGTGGTTGTCGAGATCCAGCATTGGCTGTTTCTTGTTCCCAGTAAATTTAAGTCGGTTGAGTTTTGTTGGGTTCCCAGCCATATTGGTGTGTCTTTAAATGAGCGTGCGAATGCTGCCGCCAAGGAAGCTGTCCACTCTTGTCCCATCTCTCGTAAAGGTATTCCTTATTCCGACTTTTACCCGGTTATCCATTCCTCCATCTGTTGGCAGGCTTCTTGGTCGTCTGTTACTGGTAACAAACTACGTACTCTTAAATGTTGTGTGTCCTCATGGCTGTCCTCCTACCACCATAACCGGCGGTGGGAAACGGCTCTGGCGAGGTTGTATATTGCCTATACTCGCTTAACCCATGGTCACTTGATGGAGCGCCGGCCTGCTCCTTATTGTCCTAATTGCATTGTTCCTCTTACAGCTGTGCATATCCTTGTTGAATGTCCTGACTTCCGGGACGAGCGTGTGTCCTGCTTTCCGACCGTTCCTCGCGGTCACTTGTCCCTCGATAGTATTCTTGGTGACTCGGATACTTTTGATATCGTTCGCCTTATGCGTTTCTGTTCCCGTATTGGCATCCTTGGTGATATTTAGCGCCCTCTGGTTATCCCACACATTTGATGGTGCTACATAGCCTTCCCGGTTTGGTGCCTTCCGTTGATAATTACTTACTTATTTGAGGAGCTGATCACTTGATACAGTTAAGCAAGTCCCAGTTGTGTCTGGGTACAAGTGACAGGATGAACAACCCTGTGGGTTTTCTTCCTATTGGGGAGTGTTGTCCATGCTGCTATGGCGGTGTGTTCACTCACAGGATGAGTGGCGCTGCCTAATAAACTCGCCCCTCGGGGCAAAATTAAAAAACAATGAAAACCCAGCCCCACCGTACGTAATTCCCAGATGAAATACTGACCAGATATCCCTCTCATAATAATTGAATAAAAACATATTGTATATATTTTGGGTAGTTGTTGGGACGTTGAAGAACTCCCAGAACCCCCCATTATGTAAATTATCATTTACATAATGGGGGGTTCTGGGAGTTCTAAAACGCCAAATTATCAAAAGGGAATTATCAAAAGGGAAATGTTCGCTTGTTCAAAATCGCTAATCTCCGAAAGTTCTTCACCGATTGCTTTGAAATTTTCACACAACATTCCATTCACATCCGAGCAGGTTTTTATATACATATTACATAGATGTGACGTCTGTGACGAGAAAAAACATGTTTTTTTGAAAAACTGTGTTTTTTATGTATTTTTCATGTGAAGGAAATCTTCGAATCCTCTTTACCGATTGCTTTGAAATTTTGACACAACGTTGCATTCGAATAGTCGCAGGTTTTTATATACCTACTATATACATGCCTCACCTGTGACAGGAAATAACATGCTTTTTTTAAAAAACAGCGCCATCTGTTGAACGTAAGAGCAACACATTCTGTTATCTCTGAAAGTTCTTCACCGATTGCTTTGAAATTTTGACTCAATGTTGCATTCGAATACGCGCATGTTTTTATATACCTGATATATAGATTCCACTCCTGAGACACGTGAAAACGTGTTTTTTTTTAAATAGCGCCATCTGTTGCATGTCAGAGCAACACACACTATACTAAATATGTTACGATTCCATTCCAACGTTTCCGATTGGCATAGATAAATTGAATTTTCATAGATTTCGATTTATTTTCATTTTTATTTAATTATTTTGTGTGACATTGCGTTCGAATTGAGCTGTGTTGTTTACCATACCGTTCATTTTGTGAGTATAGTTTATTTTTTTCATTGTTTTTCATTTCGTATTTTTATCTGTTCTCATTTTTCAGTGATGGGAACATCAGATCATTTGGGAAGGCATCGGACGAGGGAGTGGGGAATGGTGGGGAGGACGAGGGGACGGGGGAGGGGGAAAATGGTGGGGAGAACTGGGGAACAGGGGAAGGTGGCTGTGGCCGGATATATATATTGGGGGGAGTAGCACCTGCTGCTCCTGTACCCCTGTAGGTCATGTAACGTGAGGGAGGCCTGGTACAGCTGCTCCTGTACCCCTGTAGGTCATGTAACGTGAGGGAGGCCTGGTACAGCTGCTCCTGTACCCCTGTAGGTCATGTAACGTGAGTGAGGCCTGGTACAGCTGCTCCTGTACCTCTGTAGGTCATGTAACGTGAGGGAGGCCTGGTACAGCTGCTCCTGTACCCTGTAGGTCATGTAAGGTGAGGGAAGTCTGGTACAGCTGCTCCTGTACCCCTGTAGGTCATGTAACGTGAGGGAAGTCTGGTACAGCTGCTCCTGTACCCCTGTAGGTCATGTAACGTGAGGGAAGTCTGGTACAGCTGCTCCTGTACCCCTGTTGGTCATGTAACGTGAGGGAAGTCTGGTACAGCTGCTCCTGTACCCCTGTAGGTCATGTAACGTGAGGCAAGACCTGGTACAGCTGCTCCTGTACCCCTGTAGGTCATGTAAGGTGAGGGAAGTCTGGTACAGCTGCTCCTGTACCCCTGTAGGTCATGTAACGTGAGGTGAGGCCTGGTACAGCTGCTCCTGTACCCCTGTAGGTCATGTAACGTGAGGGAGGCCTGGTACAGCTGTTCCTGTACCCCTGTAGGTCATGTAACGTGAGGGAGGCCTGGTACAGCTGCTCCTGTACCCCTGTAGGTCATGTACGTGAGGGAGGCCTGGTACAGCTGCTCCTGTACCCCTGTAGGTCATGTAACGTGAGGGAGGCCTGGTACAGCTGCTCCTGTACCCCTGTAGGTCATGTAACGTGAGGGAGGCCTGGTACAGCTGCTGCTGTACCCCTGTAGGTCATGTAACGTGAGGGAGGCCTGGTACAGCTGCTCCTGTACCCCTGTAGGTCATGTAACGTGAGGGAGGCCTAGTACAGCTGCTCCTGTACCCCTGTAGGTCATGTAACGTCAGGGAGGCCTGGTACAGCTGCTCCTGTACCCCTGTAGGTCATGTAACGTCAGGGAGGCCTGGCACAGCTGCTCCTGTACCCCTGTAGGTCATGTAACGTCAGGGAGGCCTGGTACAGCTGCTCCTGTACCCCTGTAGGTCATGTAACGTGAGGGAGGCCTGGTACAGCTGTTCCTGTACCCCTGTAGGTCATGTAACGTGAGGTAGGGCCTGGTACAGCTGCTCCTGTACCCCTGTAGGTCATGTAACGTGAGGGAGGCCTGGTACAGCTGCTCCTGTACCCCTGTAGGTCATGTAACGTGAGGGAGGCCTGGTACAGCTGCTCCTGTACCCCTGTAGGTCATGTAACGTGAGGTAGGGCCTGGTACAGCTGCTCCTGTACCCCTGTAGGTCATGTAACGTGAGGGAGGCCTGGTACAGCTGCTCCTGTACCCCTGTAGGTCATGTAACGTGAGGTAGGGCCTGGTACAGCTGCTCCTGTACCCCTGTAGGTCATGTAACGTGAGGGAGGCCTGGTACAACTGCTCCTGTACCCCTGTAGGTCATGTAACGTGAGGGAGGCCTGGTACAGCTGTTCCTGTACCCCTGTAGGTCATGTAACGTGAGGTAGGGCCTGGTACAGCTGCTCCTGTACCCCTGTAGGTCATGTAACGTGAGGGAGGCCTGGTACAGCTGCTCCTGTACCCCTGTAGGTCATGTAACGTGAGGGAGGCCTGGTACAGCTGCTCCTGTACCCCTGTAGGTCATGTAACGTGAGGGAGGCCTGGTACAGCTGTTCCTGTACCCCTGTAGGTCATGTAACGTGAGGGAGGCCTGGTACAGCTGTTCCTGTACCCCTGTAGGTCATGTAACGTCAGGGAGGCCTGGTACAGCTGCTCCTGTACCCCTGTAGGTCATGTAACGTGAGGGAGGCCTGGTACAGCTGTTCCTGTACCCCTGTAGGTCATGTAACGTGAGGGAGGCCTGGTACAGCTGCTCCTGTACCCCTGTAGGTCATGTAACGTGAGGGAGGCCTGGTACAGCTGTTCCTGTACCCCTGTAGGTCATGTAACGTGAGGTAGGGCCTGGTACAGCTGCTCCTGTACCCCTGTAGGTCATGTAACGTCAGGGAGGCCTGGTACAGCTGCTCCTGTACCCCTGTAGGTCATGTAACGTGAGGGAGGCCTGGTACAGCTGCTCCTGTACCCCTGTAGGTCATGTAACGTGAGGTAGGGCCTGGTACAGCTGCTCCTGTACCCCTGTAGGTCATGTAACGTGAGGGAGGCCTGGTACAGCTGCTCCTGTACCCCTGTAGGTCATGTAACGTGAGGGAGGCCTGGTACAGCTGCTCCTGTACCCCTGTAGGTCATGTAACGTGAGGGAGGCCTGGTACAGCTGCTCCTGTACCCCTGTAGGTCATGTAACGTGAGGGAGGCCTGGTACAGCTGCTCCTGTACCCCTGTAGGTCATGTAACGTGAGGGAGGCCTGGTACAGCTGCTCCTGTACCCCTGTAGGTCATGTAACGTGAGGTAGGGCCTGGTACAGCTGCTCCTGTACCCCTGTAGGTCATGTAACGTGAGGGAGGCCTGGTACAGCTGCTCCTGTACCCCTGTAGGTCATGTAACGTGAGGGAGGCCTGGTACAGCTGCTCCTGTACCCCTGTAGGTCATGTAACGTGAGGGAGGCCTGGTACAGCTGCTCCTGTACCCCTGTAGGTCATGTAACGTGAGGGAGGCCTGGTACAGCTGCTCCTGTACCCCTGTAGGTCATGTAACGTGAGGGAGGCCTGGTACAGCTGCTCCTGTACCCCTGTAGGTCATGTAACGTGAGGGAGGCCTGGTACAGCTGCTCCTGTACCCCTGTAGGTCATGTAACGTGAGGGAGGCCTGGTACAGCTGCTCCTGTACCCCTGTAGGTCATGTAACGTGAGGGAGGCCTGGTACAGCTGCTCCTGTACCCCTGTAGGTCATGTAACGTGAGGGAGGCCTGGTACAGCTGCTCCTGTACCCCTGTAGGTCATGTAACGTGAGGGAGGCCTGGTACAGCTGCTGCCTGTACCCCTGTAGGTCATGTAACGTGAGGGAGGCCTGGTACAGCTGCTTCCTGTACCCCTGTAGGTCATGTAACGTGAGGGAGGCCTGGTACAGCTGCTCCTGTACCCCTGTAGGTCATGTAACGTGAGGGAGGCCTGGTACAGCTGTTCCTGTACCCCTGTAGGTCATGTAACGTGAGGGAGGCCTGGTACAGCTGTTCCTGTACCCCTGTAGGTCATGTAACGTGAGGGAGGCTTGGTACAGCTGCTCCTGTACCCCTGTAGGTCATGTAACGAGAGGGAGGCCTGGTACAGCTGCTCCTGTACCCCTGTAGGTCATGTAACGTGAGGTAGGGCCTGGTACAGCTGCTCCTGTACCCCTGTAGGTCATGTAACGTGAGGGAGGCCTGGTACAGCTGCTCCTGTACCCCTGTAGGTCATGTAACGTGAGGGAGGCCTGGTACAGCTGCTCCTGTACCCCTGTAGGTCATGTAACGTGAGGGAGGCCTGGTACAGCTGCTCCTGTACCCCTGTAGGTCATGTAACGTGAGGTAGGGCCTGGTACAGCTGCTCCTGTACCCCTGTAGGTCATGTAACGTCAGGGAGGCCTGGTACAGCTGCTCCTGTACCCCTGTAGGTCATGTAACGTGAGGGAGGCCTGGTACAGCTGCTCCTGTACCCCTGTAGGTCATGTAACGTGAGGGAGGCCTGGTACAGCTGCTCCTGTACCTCTGTAGGTCATGTAACGTGAGGGAGGCCTGGTACAGCTGCTCCTGTACCCCTGTAGGTCATGTAACGTGAGGGAGGCCTGGTACAGCTGCTCCTGTACCCCTGTAGGTCATGTAACGTGAGGGAGGCCTGGTACAGCTGTTCCTGTACCCCTGTAGGTCATGTAACGTGAGGTAGGGCCTGGTACAGCTTCTCCTGTACCCCTGTAGGTCATGTAACGTGAGGGAGGCCTGGTACAGCTGCTGCTGTACCCCTGTAGGTCATGTAACGTGAGGGAGGCCTGGTACAGCTGTTCCTGTACCCCTGTAGGTCATGTAACGTGAGGGAGGCCTGGTACAGCTGCTCCTGTACCCCTGTAGGTCATGTAACGTGAGGGAGGCCTGGTACAGCTGTTCCTGTACCCCTGTAGGTCATGTAACGTGAGGGAGGCCTGGTACAGCTGTTCCTGTACCCCTGTAGGTCATGTAACGTGAGGGAGGCTTGGTACAGCTGCTCCTGTACCCCTGTAGGTCATGTAACGAGAGGGAGGCCTGGTACAGCTGCTGCTGTACCCCTGTAGGTCATGTAACGTGAGGGAGGCCTGGTACAGCTGTTCCTGTACCCCTGTAGGTCATGTAACGTGAGGGAGGCCTGGTACAGCTGCTCCTGTACCCCTGTAGGTCATGTAACGTGAGGGAGGCCTGGTACAGCTGCTCCTGTACCCCTGTAGGTCATGTAACGTGAGGGAGGCCTTGGTACAGCTGCTCCTGTACCCCTGTAGGTCATGTAACGTGAGGGAGGGCCTGGTACAGCTGCTCCTGTACCGGTCTGGGTCAAAGTGCATCGTCATTCTCGCACTGGATTAAGTGTTGCATCATCCTGGTGAGTCATTGTGTTGACAAGCCGCTGGCGCTGTGAGTTATGGAGATAAGTAGACGTAGATAATAGTGAAGATCAGCGCCAGTAGACGTAGATAATGGTGAAGATCAGAGCCGGTAGACGTAGATAATAGTGAAGATCAGATCCAGTAGACGTAGATAATAGTGAAGATCAGAGCCAGTAGACGTAGATAAGGTAGAAGATCAGCGCCAGTAGACGTAGATAATGGTGAAGATCAGAGCCGGTAGACGTAGATAATGGTGAAGATCAGAGCCAGTAGACGTAGATAATGGTGAAGATCAGAGCCAGTAGACGAAGATAATGGTGAAGATCAGAGCCAGTAGACGTAGATAAGGTAGAAGATCAGAGCCAGTAGACGTAGATAATGGTGAAGATCAGAGCCAGTAGACGTAGATAATGTTGAAGATCAGAGCCAGTAGACGTAGATAATAGTGAAGATCAGAGCCAGTAGACGTAGATAATAGCGAAGATCAGAGCCAGTAGACGTAGATAAGGTAGAAGATCAGAGCCAGTAGACGTAGATAAGGTAGAAGATCAGAGCCAGTAGACGTAGATAAGGTAGAAGATCAGAGCCAGTAGACGTAGATAATGGTGAAGATCAGAGCCAGTAGACGTAGATAATAGTGAAGATCAGAGCCAGTAGACGTAGATAATAGCGAAGATCAGAGCCAGTAGACGTAGATAAGGTAGAAGATCAGAGCAAGTCGACGTAGATAAGGTAGAAGATCAGAGCCAGTAGACGTAGATAAGGTAGAAGATCAGAGCCAGTAGACGTAGATAATAGTGAAGATTAGAGCCAGTAGACGTAGATAAGGTAGATCAGAGCCAGTAGACGTAGATAATTGTGAAGATCAGAGCCAGTAGACGTAGATAATGGTGAAGATCAGAGCTAGTAGACGTAGATAATAGTGAAGATCAGAGCCAGTAGACGTAGATAATAGTGAAGATCAGAGCCAGTAGACGTAGATAATAGTGAAGATCAGAACCAGTAGACGTAGATAAGGTAGAAGATCAGAGCCAGTAGACGTAGATAATGTAGAAAATCAGAGCCAGTAGACGTAGATAATAGTGAAGATCAGAGCCAGTAGACGTAGATAATAGTAGAAGATCAGAGCCAGTAGACGTAGATAAGGTAGAAGATCAGAGCCAGTAGACGTAGATAATGTAGAAAATCAGAGCCAGTAGACGTAGATATAGTAGAAGATCAGAGCCAGTAGACGTAGATGAGGTAGAAGATCAGAGCCAGTAGACGTAGATAATGGTAGAAGATCAGAGCCAGTAGACGTAGAAAAGGTAGAAGATCAGAGCCAGTAGACTAAGTGTGTTTCTTGCCTATCCTCTCGTGACATCTTCTCTGTATTGTGTTACAAAGTTCCTCTTCAGAACCTCCACTAACTTTGCTTCTCACGTTGTTCTCCAGCCTTGGTGGTGGTGGGGGAGCTTTGTTGATCCATAATGTCTCCTTGTGTGACGGAGGTCGCCCGTGATGATTGGCTGAGCTGTCCTTGTTTGTGTGTTGCTGTCCTTGTTAATGTGTCCTCGTGCTCATATCATTTGAGGGGCCTCGTAGCCTGGTGGATAGCGCGCAGGACTCGTAATTCTGTGGCGCGGGTTCGATTCCCGCACCAGGCAGAAACAAATGGGCAAAGTTTCTTTCACCCTGAATGCCCCTGTTACCTAGCAGTAAAATAGGTACCTGGGTGTTAGTCAGCTGTCACGGGCTGCTTCCTGGGGGTGGAGGCCTGGTCGAGGACCGGGCCGCAGGGGACACTAAAAGCCCCGAAATCATCTCAAGATAACCTCAAGATATGCTTGTTGTGTTGTCATGCTCCTGTCTGGGGTGTTGTGCTGGGGGTGTGCCACAGGTGCCGTGGTGTGTGTGTGTACGTGTGTGTGTAAGAACTTCACCTTCAGCAGACTTCTACTTTCTCTCCGTCAGCGGTCCAACTTCCTCTGTTTTTGTCCTTTCTGTCCTTAAATTCCCCTCACTAGCAATACTGCATCCGATATCTTATCGCTTATCTTGGGTTTAGCTGTTGCAATAATGTGTCTATGGCTCTATAACCCTCTGTGATGTGCTCTGTGTTGTGCTCTGTGGAGCATGTGACCCCCACAGCATCCTCAGTGTGGGGGGGAGGGGAAGGTGCCATGGTGCCAGGGTGAAAGTGGAACACCCGCAGTGTACTCCCCCCCCCCCTGCTGGCCTGGGGTAGTGGTGTGGCACTGTTGATGGCAGTAGTGCCACGGGGGGGGGCGGGGGGGGGCTCTCGTCTCCGTGACATACAGTAACATACACCTTTTGTTGTTATATTGAAGTGTCTTGGGATTACTGCTTGTACACACACACACACACACACACACACACACACACACACACACACACACACACACACACACACACACACACACACACACACACACACACACACACACACACACACACACACACACACACACACACACACACACACACATACATACACATACACACACACACACACACACACACACACACACACACACACACACACACACACACACACACACACACACACACACCATGCAGGTCATACAGACAGGAAAGTTCAATGACCCTTAATGTAGGTCGCTGGTGTTATGGGTGCTCACACTGTGTGGTGTTATGGGTGCTCACACTGGTGTTATGGGTGCTCACACTGGTGTTATGGGTGCTCACACTGGTGTTATGGGTGCTCACACTGGTGTTATGGGTGCTCACACTGTAATTATTACCTAAGTGTAGTTACAGGATGAGAGCTACGCTCGTGGTGTCCCGTCTTCCCAGCACTCTTTGTCATATAACGCTTTGAAACTACTGACGGTCTTGGCCTCCACCACCTTCTCACCTAACTTGTTCCAACCGTCTACCACTGTTTGCGAAAGTGAATTTTCTTATATTTCTTCGGCATCTGTGTTTAGCTAGTTTATATCTATGACCTCTTGTTCTTAAAGTTCCAGGTCTCAGGAAATCTTCCCTATCGATTTTATCAATTCCAGTTACTATTTTGTATGTAGTGATCATATCACCTCTTTTTCTTCTGTCTTCTAGTTTTGGCATATTTAATGCCTCTAACCTCTCCTCGTAGCTCTTGCCCTTCAGTTCTGGGAGCCACTTAGTAGCATGTCTTTGCACCTTTTCCAGTTTGTTGATGTGCTTCTTAAGATATGGGCACCACACAACAGCTGCATATTCTAGCTTTGGCCTAACAAAAGTCATGAACAATTTCTTTAGTATATCGCCATCCATGTATTTAAAAGCAATTGTGAAGATAGAAAGCGTGGCATAGGCTCCTTGCACAATATTCTTTATGTGGTCCTCAGGTGATAGTTTTCTATCTAGAACCACCCCTAGATCTCTTTCTTTATCAGAATTCTTTAAAGATTTCTCACATAATATATAGGTTGTAGTGGGGTCTATGTTCTCCTATTCCACATTCCATAACATGACATTTATTAACATTAAATTCCATTGGCCAAGTGGTGCTCCATATACTTATTTTGTCCAGGTCTTCTTGAAGGGCATGACAATCATCTAAATTTCTTATCCTTCCTATTATCTTAGTATCATCAGCAAACATGTTCATATAATTCTGTATACCAACTGGTAGATCATTTATGTAGACAATAAACATCACTGGTACAAGAACTGAACCCTGTGGTTACTCCACTTGTGACATTTCTCCATTCCGATACATGTGTGTGTGTGTGTGTGTGTGTGTGTGTTTTGAACACTCCCACGTGTAACATCGCCAGAACAGCTGTTTGGGTCAAATCCCGCTGTGTTCGGATAATATTTACAATGTCAGATATAAACAAAGAGATGTGACAGGGGTTGCAGCTTTGAGAATCACAGCTTTGTCACATCACAAAAATGTTCTCCCCACAATCACTGCATTTCTCTCATTCTTAATCATAGAACAACTGACAATTGTCATTACCCATAACTGAAGCCATAGGCGTAATTCGAACACAGTGTCTTTGAATCTCATATGGTAACGTCAGTGAGAGGGAGTCTATATTTAGCTCCTATGTTTCTACAGAGTTTTCTAGGCAAGAGATGTGCATATAGGTACATGTAGGCATATGTATGTGGACGTATTTACCGGTGTATTTAGGTGTGTGTGTGATGCCTTGTGGAGTTATGTGTAGGTGGAGCTCTGCAGGTGTTGTGTAAATACAGGTGTGTAGGCCAGTGGCCCGGAGGTGTGTGTGTGTGTCCTCACCTGTGTGTTCCTACACCCAGCCTTGGCTGCCTTCTGTATTGGTCCACTACCCTTACTGTGTACTGGAGTAGTGTTACACCCCCCCGTGGTCCACTACCCTTACTGTGTACTGGAGTAGTGTTACACCCCCGTGGTCCACTACCCTTACTGTGTACTGGAGTAGTGTTACTACACCCCGTGGTCCACTACCCTTACTGTGTACTGGAGTAGTGTTACTACACCCCGTGGTCCACTACCCTTACTGTGTACTGGAGTAGTGTTACAACACCCCGTGGTCCACTACCCTTACTGTGTACTGGAGTAGTGTTACACACCCCGTGGTCCACTACCCTTACTGTGTACTGGAGTAGTGTTACACCCCGTGGTCCACTACCCTTACTGTGTACTGGAGTAGTGTTACACCCCCCCGTGGTCCACTACCCTTACTGTGTACTGGAGTAGTGTTACACCCCCCGTGGTCCACTACCCTTACTGTGTACTGGAGTAGTGTTACACACCCCGTGGTCCACTACCCTTACTGTGTACTGGAGTAGTGTTACACCCCCCGTGGTCCACTACCCTTACTGTGTACTGGAGTAGTGTTACACCCCCCGTGGTCCACTACCCTTACTGTGTACTGGAGTAGTGTTACTACACCCCCGTGGTCCACTACCCTTACTGTGTACTGGAGTAGTGTTACTACACCCCGTGGTCCACTACCCTTTCTGTGTACTGGAGTAGTGTTACTACACCCCGTGGTCCACTACCCTTACTGTGTACTGGAGTAGTGTTACTACACCCCGTGGTCCACTACCCATACTGTGTACTGGAGTAGTGTTACTACACCCCCGTGGTCCACTACCCTTACTGTGTACTGGAGTAGTGTTACTACACCCCGTGGTCCACTACCCTTTCTGTGTACTGGAGTAGTGTTACTACACCCCGTGGTCCACTACCCTTACTGTGTACTGGAGTAGTGTTACTACACCCCGTGGTCCACTACCCTTACTGTGTACTGGAGTAGTGTTACTACACCCCCGTGGTCCACTACCCTTACTGTGTACTGGAGTAGTGTTACTACACCCCGTGGTCCACTACCCTTACTGTGTACTGGAGTAGTGTTACACCCCCCATGGTCCACTACCCTTACTGTGTACTGGAGTAGTGTTACTACACCCCGTGGTCCACTACCCTTACTGTGTACTGGAGTAGTGTTACACCCCCCCGTGGTCCACTACCCTTACTGTGTACTGGAGTAGTGTTACTACACCCCGTGGTCCACTACCCTTACTGTGTACTGGAGTAGTGTTACTACACCCCGTGGTCCACTACCCTTACTGTGTACTGGAGTAGTGTTACTACACCCCGTGGTCCACTACCCTTACTGTGTACTGGAGTAGTGTTACTACACCCCGTGGTCCACTACCCTTACTGTGTACTGGAGTAGTGTTACACCCCCGTGGTCCACTACCCTTACTGTGTACTGGAGTAGTGTGTTACACCCCCGTGGTCCACTACCCTTACTGTGTACTGGAGTAGTGTTACAACACCCCGTGGTCCACTACCCTTACTGTGTACTGGAGTACACAGTAAGGGTAGTGGTATAAAACAGCCATAGAGTTAGTTAGGAGCAAGGGAGGAATCCCGATCATATGTGGCATTCTTCCAAGAAAGGGAGTGGGAAATGAATGGATATCGAGGGCACTTGGTGTCAATTGCCGGCTGGAAAGATATTGCAAATCAAATGCAATATCTTTCATAGACAACTGGGAACACTTCTATGGAAGAAATGAAATGTATGCTCGTGATGGGGTGCATCTATCGAGAGCTGGGGTTGTTGCTGTTGCGAACTCGCTAGAAGAAGTGGTTAGAGGTGTTTGTTTGGGTTTAAACTGTTAGTAGATAGAGGTATGGGAATTGATTTGGAGGAAGGAGGTAATAAAAGTATGTGTTTGTGGGAGAAAGGAATTGGCAAAACGATCAGGGAAAGAGAAGGTCCGCAAAATAACAATTCACTTAGGGTATATTACACTAACAGTAGAAGTCTAAGAAATAAAATTAACGAATTAAATGCTCTTGTCTGCACAGAAAAAATAGATATTATTGCACTTACCGAAACGTGGATGAATGTAGAAAATAGAGAACTATTAGCTGAATATCAAATATATGGATTTAAACTATTTCACACAGATAGATATATTAGACGAGGAGGTGGAGTAGCCATATATGTTAGGGACAATTTGAAATGTAGTCTCAAAGAGGGAATCAAAACAGAGCCACACACAGAAACTATTTGGATTGAATTAAACGAAAAAGCTAATAATATTATAATAGGAGTAATATATAGGCCACCAAATTTAGACAGAATGGAAGCAAAACATCTATGGGATGAAATATCTAGAGCATCTAGATCTAACAGTATTTATGTCATGGGTGACTTTAATTTTAGCGGAATAAACTGGTTGAACAAAACAGGGAATAGTGAAGCAGAAGACTTTCTAGAATTAATTGACGATTGCTTTCTTACGCAACACATTAAGGAACTAACACGGGAAAATAATATTTTAGATTTAGTGTTAACTAACAGGGAAACGCAAATTAATGACATCGAAATAGGGAGTGAGCTAGGGAGCAGTGATCACAAAGAAATCAGATTTAGCATAGAATGGAATAGACCAGTAGGAGAAAATTCTGTTAAAGTGCCAGATTTTCGAAAAGCTGATTTTAATAGCCTAAGAAATTTTTTGGGTCAAATTGATTGGAAAGGCTTGGGTATGGGGTGTGGGCCGGTCTTGGAGCGAGATATGAACCCAGCGATAGGTGACTTAAATGGGGATTTCGATGTGGATTCAATATATAACTTATTTAAGAATATTCTAAACAAAGCACAGGAACGTAGTATACCATACAAATTGAATAGATCGTATACTAATGACCCAAAGTGGATAACAAAGAATTTGAAGAACCTTATAGGTAAAAAGAGAGCTTGGTACAAAAGGATTAAAAATGGGGAGGTCACTTTAGAACAGGAATTCGTACAACTGGTTAGAAATGTTAAAAAAGAGATAAGGAAAGCAAAAAGAAACTATGAAGTTCGCATAGCAGGGCAAGCAAAGACAAATCCTAAAGGGTTTTTTCAGTTATATCGTACTAAGACTAGGGAAAGGATAGGTCCATTAAAAACTGAGACAGGTCAAATAACAGATAGTGATGAAGAGATGAGTAGTATTTTTAATAAATATTTTGTATCTGTATTTACTAAAGAGGAACTTAACAATATGCCTTCAGCCGAACAAGTCTATGTGGGTGGGGACGAGGACAGGTTGACGAGTTTAGCAGTTACCAGGGAGGATGTTCTTAAACAAATAGTAAAACTCAAACCAAACAAATCCCCAGGGCCGGATGAAGTGTTTGCTAGGGTGCTTAAAGAATGCAAACAGGAGCTTTGTGACCCACTGTCAACCATATTTAATAAATCAATAGAGTCAGGCAGAGTGCCAGAGTTTTGGAAAGTTGCTAATGTGATACCAGTTTTTAAGAAAGGAGATAGATCACTTGCGTCTAACTATCGACCAATTAGCCTAACGTCTATTGTGGGAAAGTTACTCGAATCTATAATAGCAAATAAAATTCGTCTTCATCTTGAAAACAATAAATTAATAATTGAGTCGCAACATGGTTTTATAAATGGCCGTTCATGTTTAACAAATTTGTTATCTTTTTATTCTAGCATTGTTGAGGCAGTTGATAGTGGTAAGGATTGCGATGTTGTATACCTTGACTTTAGCAAAGCTTTTGATACAGTGCCACATGAAAGACTGATTAAAAAAATAGAGTCTCATGGTATTGGGGGTGCTATATTAAGCTGGATTAGGGCATGGCTATACCAAAGGAAACAGAGAGTTAGTATAAATGGAATCAAGTCAGAGTGGGAAAATGTTGTAAGTGGAGTGCCTCAAGGCTCTGTCCTGGGACCTCTGTTGTTTATAATATATATAAATGATTTAGATTCAGGTTTGAGTAGCAACATTTGCAAATTTGCCGATGATACGAAAATCGGTAGGGAAATTAATTCGGAGGAGGACTCACTATCACTTCAAGTTGATCTAGATAGGGTTTTGAAATGGTCAAAGGATTGGCAGATGCAGTTTAATGCTGATAAATGTAAAGTTCTGAGGTTAGGTAATGATGATAGAGTTACAAGATACGAGCTAGATGGTGTTGTGATTGCGAAGTCGGATTGCGAAAGGGATCTGGGAGTTATGATTAGTAAGAATTTAAAACAAAAGGATCAATGCATAAATGTTCGTAATAAGGCAAATCGGACACTTGGATTTATTAATCGCAGCGTTAGTAACAAGACACCTGGTGTGGTTCTCAAGCTATATCTTGCTCTAGTTAGGCCCCATTTAGATTATGCAGTTCAGTTTTGGTCGCCATATTATAGAATGGATATAAATTCACTTGAACGTGTCCAGCGTAGGATGACTAAGTTAATTCCCCAAATTAGAAATCTTTCATATGAAGAAAGATTAACAAAGCTTAAGTTGCATTCACTGGAAAGGCGAAGAGTTAGGGGTGACATGATAGAGGTTTACAAGTGGATGAATGGACATAACCGGGGGGATATTAATAGGGTATTAAAAGTATCAACACAGGACAGAACACGAAACAATGGATATAAATTGGATAAGTTTAGATTTAGGAAAGACTTGGGTAAATACTGGTTCAGTAACAGGGTTGTTGATTTGTGGAACCAATTGCCGCGTAACATTGTGGAGGTGGGGTCCCTCGATTGTTTCAAGCACGGGTTGGACAAGTATATGAGTGGGATTGGGTGGTTATAGAATAGGAGCTGCCTCGTATGGGCCAATAGGCCTTCTGCAGTTACCTTTGTTCTTATGTTCTTATGTTCTTAAGTAGTGTTACTACACCCCGTGGTCCACTACCCTTACTGTGTACTGGAGTAGTGTTACACCCCCCCCCCCGTGATCCACTACCCTTACTGTGTACTGGAGTAGTGTTACACCCCCCGTGGTCCACTACCCTTACTGTGTACTGGAGTAGTGTTACTACACCCCGTGGTCCACTACCCTTACTGTGTACTGGAATAGTGTTACAACACCCCGTGGTCCACTACCCTTACTGTGTACTGGAGTAGTGTTACACCCCCCGTGGTCCACTACCCTTACTGTGTACTGGAGTAGTGTTACACACCCCGTGGTCCACTACCCTTACTGTGTACTGGAGTAGTGTTACACCCCCCGTGGTCCACTACCCATACTGTGTACTGGAGTAGTGTTACAACACCCCGTGGTCCACTACCCTTACTGTGTACTGGAGTAGTGTTACAACACCCCGTGGTCCACTACCCTTACTGTGTACTGGAGTAGTGTGTTACTACACCCCGTGGTCCACTACCCTTACAGTGTACTGGAGTAGTGTGTTACACCCCCCGTGGTCCACTACCCTTACTGTGTACTGAAGTAGTGTTACTACACCCCGTGGTCCACTACCCTTACTGTGTACTGGAGTAGTGTTACTACACCCCGTGGTCCACTACCCTTACTGTGTACTGGAGTAGTGTTACTACACCCCGTGGTCCACTACCCTTACTGTGTACTGGAGTACATAAGAACATAAGAACATAAGAACAAAGGTAACTGCAGAAGGCCTATTGGCCCATACGAGGCAGCTCCTATTCTATAACCACCCAATCCCACTCATATACTTGTCCAACCCGTGCTTGAAACAATCGAGGGACCCCACCTCCACAATGTTACGCGGCAATTGGTTCCACAAATCAACAACCCTGTTACTGAACCAGTATTTACCCAAGTCTTTCCTAAATCTAAACTTATCCAATTTATATCCATTGTTTCGTGTTCTGTCCTGTGTTGATACTTTTAATACCCTATTAATATCCCCCCGGTTATGTCCATTCATCCACTTGTAAACCTCTATCATGTCACCCCTAACTCTTCGCCTTTCCAGTGAATGCAACTTAAGCTTTGTTAATCTTTCTTCATATGAAAGATTTCTAATTTGGGGAATTAACTTAGTCATCCTACGCTGGACACGTTCAAGTGAATTTATATCCATTCTATAATATGGCGACCAAAACTGAACTGCATAATCTAAATGGGGCCTAACTAGAGCAAGATATAGCTTGAGAACCACACCAGGTGTCTTGTTACTAACGCTGCGATTAATAAATCCAAGTGTCCGATTTGCCTTATTACGAACATTTATGCATTGATCCTTTTGTTTTAAATTCTTACTAATCATAACTCCCAGATCCCTTTCGCAATCCGACTTCGCAATCACAACACCATCTAGCTCGTATCTTGTAACTCTATCATCATTACCTAACCTCAGAACTTTACATTTATCAGCATTAAACTGCATCTGCCAATCCTTTGACCATTTCAAAACCCTATCTAGATCAACTTGAAGTGATAGTGAGTCCTCCTCCGAATTAATTTCCCTACCGATTTTCGTATCATCGGCAAATTTGCAAATGTTGCTACTCAAACCTGAATCTAAATCATTTATATATATTATAAACAACAGAGGTCCCAGGACAGAGCCTTGAGGCACTCCACTTACAACATTTTCCCACTCTGACTTGATTCCATTTATACTAACTCTCTGTTTCCTTTGGTATAGCCATGCCCTAATCCAGCTTAATATAGCACCCCCAATACCATGAGACTCTATTTTTTTAATCAGTCTTTCATGTGGCACTGTATCAAAAGCTTTGCTAAAGTCAAGGTATACAACATCGCAATCCTTACCACTATCAACTGCCTCAACAATGCTAGAATAAAAAGATAACAAATTTGTTAAACATGAACGGCCATTTATAAAACCATGTTGCGACTCAATTATTAATTTATGTTTTTCAAGATGAAGACGAATTTTATTTGCTATTATAGATTCGAGTAACTTTCCCACAATAGACGTTAGGCTAATTGGTCGATAGTTAGACGCAAGTGATCTATCTCCTTTCTTAAAAACTGGTATCACATTAGCAACTTTCCAAAACTCTGGCACTCTGCCTGACTCTATTGATTTATTAAATATGGTTGATAGTGGGTCACAAAGCTCCTCTTTGCATTCTTTAAGCACCCTAGCAAACACTTCATCCGGCCCTGGGGATTTGTTTGGTTTGAGTTTTACTATTTGTTTAAGAACATCCTCCCTGGTAACTGCTAAACTCGTCAACCTGTCCTCGTCCCCACCCACATAGACTTGTTCGGCTGAAGGCATATTGTTAAGTTCCTCTTTAGTAAATACAGATACAAAATATTTATTAAAAATACTACTCATCTCTTCATCACTATCTGTTATTTGACCTGTCTCAGTTTTTAATGGACCTATCCTTTCCCTAGTCTTAGTACGATATAACTGAAAAAACCCTTTAGGATTTGTCTTTGCTTGCCCTGCTATGCGAACTTCATAGTTTCTTTTTGCTTTCCTTATCTCTTTTTTAACATTTCTAACCAGTTGTACGAATTCCTGTTCTAAAGTGACCTCCCCATTTTTAATCCTTTTGTACCAAGCTCTCTTTTTACCTATTAGGTTCTTCAAATTCTTTGTTATCCACTTTGGGTCATTAGTATACGATCTATTCAATTTGTATGGTATACTACGTTCCTGTGCTTTGTTTAGAATATTCTTAAATAAGTTATATATTGAATCCACATCGAAATCCCCATTTAAGTCACCTATCGCTGGGTTCATGTCTCGCTCCAAGACCGGCCCACACCCCATACCCAAGCCTTTCCAATCAATTTGACCCAAAAAATTTCTTAGGCTATTAAAATCAGCTTTTCGAAAATCTGGCACTTTAACAGAATTTTCTCCTACTGGTCTATTCCATTCTATGCTAAATCTGATTTCTTTGTGATCACTGCTCCCTAGCTCACTCCCTATTTCGATGTCATTAATTTGCGTTTCCCTGTTAGTTAACACTAAATCTAAAATATTATTTTCCCGTGTTGGTTCCTTAATGTGTTGCGTAAGAAAGCAATCGTCAATTAATTCTAGAAAATCTTCTGCTTCACTATTCCCTGTTTTGTTCAACCAGTTTATTCCGCTAAAATTAAAGTCACCCATGACATAAATACTGTTAGATCTAGATGCTCTAGATATTTCATCCCATAGATGCTTTGCTTCCATTCTGTCTAAATTTGGTGGCCTATATATTACTCCTATTATAATATTATTAGCTTTTTCGTTTAATTCAATCCAAATAGTTTCTGTGTGTGGCTCTGTTTTGATTCCCTCTTTGAGACTACATTTCAAATTGTCCCTAACATATATGGCTACTCCACCTCCTCGTCTAATATATCTATCTGTGTGAAATAGTTTAAATCCATATATTTGATATTCAGCTAATAGTTCTCTATTTTCTACATTCATCCACGTTTCGGTAAGTGCAATAATATCTATTTTTTCTGTGCAGACAAGAGCATTTAATTCGTTAATTTTATTTCTTAGACTTCTACTGTTAGTGTAATATACCCTAAGTGAATTGTTATTTTGCGGACCTTCTCTTTCCCTGGTCGTTTTGCCAATTCCTTTCTCCCACAAACACATACTTTTATTACCTCCTTCCTCCAAATCAATTCCCATACCTCTATCTACTAACAGTTTAAACCCAAACAAACACCTCTAACCACTTCTTCTAACGAGTTCGCAACAGCAACAACCCCAGCTCTCGATAGATGCACCCCATCACGAGCATACATTTCATTTCTTCCATAGAAGTGTTCCCAGTTGTCTATGAAAGATATTGCATTTGATTTGCAATATCTTTCCAGCCGGCAATTGACACCAAGTGCCCTCGATATCCATTCATTTCCCACTCCCTTTCTTGGAAGAATGCCACATATGATCGGGATTCCTCCCTTGCTCCTAACTAACTCTATGGCTGTTTTATACCTCTGAATCAGTTCCTCACTCCTAACTCGACCAACATCATTTCCTCCCACGCTAATGCAAATAATGGGATTGTTCCCATTACCAGCCATAATATCATTCATGTTGTTTATAATATCACCAATGCCAGCTCCGGGATAGCAAACCCTTAACCTGTTCCCCCTATCTCTAGCACAAAACGTTCTATCCAAATACCTTATCTGGGAATCTCCCACAACTAATGTTTGCTTAGGTACTTCCTTTACCCTCTGAGGGGCCTGCGCTTCCTTTCTCTTCGTTGCTTTCCCTTTTGCGCGATCCACAGTCTCTCCACAGCACTCGTCCTCCAAAACGTCAAATGAATTAGAGGTTGCTATGGCGTTTGAAGGCGGCTTTATCAAAGTCTTCTTAAGGCCCCTGTCTTTCACAACTCTCCAAGACGAGGTCCCTTTACTGCTGGTCTCCTCCTTCGTTACTTCTCGTTGTTCTTTCAGCTGACGCACCTCCTCCCGCAGAAAGTCCAACTCTGTCCTCAGGGCTCCCACTAGAGTCACCAGGTCCTTAACTACAACTTCCATATTGCTATGTGTTACTACACCCCCGTGGTCCACTACCCTTACTGTGTACTGGAGTAGTGTTACAACACCCCGTGGTCCACTACCCTTACTGTGTACTGGAGTAGTGTTACTACACCCCGTGGTCCACTACCCTTACTGTGTACTGGAGTAGTGTTTAACACCCCGTGGTCCACTACCCTTACTGTATACTGGAGTAGTGTTACACCCCGTGGTCCACTACCCTTACTGTGTACTGGAGTAGTGTTACACACCCCGTGGTCCACTACCCTTACTGTGTACTGGAGTAGTGTTACTACACCCCGTGGTCCACTACCCTTACTGTGTACTGGAGTAGTGTTACAACACCCCGTGGTCCACTACCCTTACTGTGTACTGGAGTAGTGTGTTACTACACCCCGTGGTCCACTACCCTTACTGTGTACTGGAGTAGTGTGTTACACCCCGTGGTTCACTACTCTTACTGTGTACTGGAGTAGTGTGTTACTACACCCCGTGGTCCACTACCCTTACCGTGTACTGGAGTAGTGTGTTACTACACCCCGTGGTCCACTACCCTTACCGTGTACTGGAGTAGTGTTACTACACCCCGTGGTCCACTACCCTTACTGTGTACTGGAGTAGTGTGTTACTACACCCCGTGGTCCACTACCCTTACTGTGTACTGGAGTAGTGTGTTACTACACCCCGTGGTCCACTACCCTTACCGTGTACTGGAGTAGTGTTACTACACCCCGTGGTCCACTACCCTTACTGTGTACTGGAGTAGTGTGTTACTACACCCCGTGGTCCACTACCCTTACTGTGTACTGGAGTAGTGTGTTACACCCCGTGGTTCACTACCCTTACTGTGTACTGGAGTAGTGTTACACCCCCCCCTCCCCGTGGTCCACTACCCTTACTGTGTACTGGAGTAGTGTGTAACACCCCCCGTGGTCCACTACCCTTACTGTGTACTGGAGTAGTGTGTTACACCCCCCGTGGTCCACTACCCTTACTGTGTACTGGAGTAGTGTTACTACACCCCGTGGTCCACTACCCTTACTGTGTACTGGAGTAGTGTTACTACACCCCGTGGTCCACTACCCTTACTGTGTACTGGAGTAGTGTTACTTCACCCCCGTGGTCCACTACCCTTACTGTGTACTGGAGTAGTGTTACAACACCCCGTGGTCCACTACCCTTACTGTGTACTGGAGTAGTGTTACTACACCCCGTGGTCCACTACCCTTACTGTGTACTGGAGTAGTGTTACACCCCCCGTGGTCCACTGCCCTTACTGTGTACTGGAGTAGTGTTACACCCCCGTGGTCCACTACCCTTACTGTGTACTCGAGTAGTTTTACACCCCCGTGGACCACTACCCTTACTGTGTACTGGAGTAGTGTGTTACACCCCCCGTGGTCCACTACCCTTACTGTGTACTGGAGTAGTGTTACACCCCCCGTGGTCCACTACCCTTACTGTGTACTGGAGTAGTGTTACACCCCCCGTGGTCCACTGCCCTTACTGTGTACTGGAGTAGTGTTACACCCCCGTGGTCCACTACCCTTACTGTGTACTCGAGTAGTTTTACACCCCCGTGGACCACTACCCTTACTGTGTACTGGAGTAGTGTGTTACACCCCCCGTGGTCCACTACACTTACTGTGTACTGGAGTAGTGTTACTACACCCCGTGGTCCACTACCCTTACTGTGTACTGGAGTAGTGTTACAACCCCGTGGTCCACTACCCTTACTGTGTACTGGAGTAGTGTTACTCCCCCCGTGGTCCACTACCCTTACTGTGTACTGGAGTAGTGTTACTACACCCCGTGGTCCACTACCCTTACTGTGTACTGGAGTAGTGTTACTACACCCCGTGGTCCACTACCCTTACTGTGTACTGGAGTAGTGTTACACCCCGTGGTCCACTACCCTTACTGTGTACTGGAGTAGTGTTACACACCCCGTGGTCCACTACACTTACTGTGTACTGGAGTAGTGTTACTACACCCCGTTGTCCACTACCCTTACTGTGTACTGGAGTAGTGTTACTACACCCCGTGGTCCACTACCCTTACTGTGTATTGGAGTAGTGTTACACACCCCGTGGTCCACAACCCTTACTGTGTACTGGAGTAGTGTTACACCCCGTGGTCCACTACCCTTACTGTGTACTGGAGTAGTGTTACACCCCGTGGTCCACTACCCTTACTGTGTACTGGAGTAGTGTTACCCTTACTACCCTTACTGTGTACTGGAGTAGTGTTACTACACCCCGTGGTCCACTACCCTTACTGTGTACTGGAGTAGTGTGTTACACCCCGCCGTGGTCCACTACCCTTACTGTGTACTGGAGTAGTGTTACTACACCCCGTGGTCCACTACCCTTACTGTGTACTGGAGTAGTGTTACACCCCCTCCCGTGGTCCACTATCCTTACTGTGTACTGGAGTAGTGTTACACCCCGTGGTCCACTACCCTTACTGTGTACTGGAGTAGTGTTACACCCCGTGGTCCAATACCCTTACTGTGTACTGGAGTAGTGTTACCCTTACTACCCTTACTGTGTACTGGAGTAGTGTTACTACACCCCGTGGTCCACTACCCTTACTGTGTACTGGAGTAGTGTGTTACACCCCCCGTGGTCCACTACCCTTACTGTGTACTGGAGTAGTGTTACTACACCCCGTGGTCCACTACCCTTACTGTGTACTGGAGTAGTGTTACTACACCCCCGTGGTCCACTACCCTTACTGTGTACTGGAGTAGTGTTACTACACCCCGTGGTCCACTACCCTTACTGTGTACTGGAGTAGTGTTACACCCCCCGTGGTCCA
Source organism: Procambarus clarkii (assembly GCF_040958095.1). Classification (NCBI taxonomy): domain Eukaryota; kingdom Metazoa; phylum Arthropoda; class Malacostraca; order Decapoda; family Cambaridae; genus Procambarus; species Procambarus clarkii. The sequence continues at coordinate 3,885,560 of NC_091176.1, forward strand.
CTACCCTTACTGTGTACTGGAGTAGTGTTACTACACCCCGTGGTCCACTACCCTTACTGTGTACTGGAGTAGTGTTACACCCCCCCGTGGTCCACTACCCTTACTGTGTACTGGAGTAGTGTTACTACACCCCGTGGTCCACTACCCTTACTGTGTACTGGAGTAGTGTTACTACACCCCGTGGTCCACTACCCTTACTGTGTACTGGAGTAGTGTTACTACACCCCGTGGTCCACTACCCTTACTGTGTACTGGAGTAGTGTTACTACACCCCGTGGTCCACTACCCTTACTGTGTACTGGAGTAGTGTTACACCCCCGTGGTCCACTACCCTTACTGTGTACTGGAGTAGTGTGTTACACCCCCGTGGTCCACTACCCTTACTGTGTACTGGAGTAGTGTTACAACACCCCGTGGTCCACTACCCTTACTGTGTACTGGAGTAGTGTTACTACACCCCGTGGTCCACTACCCTTACTGTGTACTGGAGTAGTGTTACACCCCCCCCCCGTGATCCACTACCCTTACTGTGTACTGGAGTAGTGTTACACCCCCCGTGGTCCACTACCCTTACTGTGTACTGGAGTAGTGTTACTACACCCCGTGGTCCACTACCCTTACTGTGTACTGGAATAGTGTTACAACACCCCGTGGTCCACTACCCTTACTGTGTACTGGAGTAGTGTGTTACTACACCCCGTGGTCCACTACCCTTACAGTGTACTGGAGTAGTGTGTTACACCCCCCGTGGTCCACTACCCTTACTGTTTACTGAAGTAGTGTTACTACACCCCGTGGTCCACTACCCTTACTGTGTACTGGAGTAGTGTTACTACACCCCGTGGTCCACTACCCTTACTGTGTACTGGAGAAGTGTTACAACACCCCGTGGTCCACTACCCTTACTGTGTACTGGAGTAGTGTTACAACACCCCGTGGTCCACTACCCTTACTGTGTACTGGAGTAGTGTTACTACACCCCGTGGTCCACTACCCTTACTGTGTACTGGAGTAGTGTTACTACACCCCGTGGTCCACTACCCTTACTGTGTACTGGAGTAGTGTTACACACCCCGTGGTCCACTACCCTTACTGTGTACTGAAGTAGTGTGTTACACCCCCGTGGTCCACTACCCATACTGTGTACTGGAGTAGTGTTACAACACCCCGTGGTCCACTACCCTTACTGTGTACTGGAGTAGTGTTACTACACCCCGTGGTCCACTACCCTTACTGTGTACTGGAGTAGTGTTTAACACCCCATGGTCCACTACCCTTACTGTATACTGGAGTAGTGTTACACCCCGTGGTCCACTACCCTTACTGTGTACTGGAGTAGTGTTACACACCCCGTGGTCCACTACCCTTACTGTGTACTGGAGTAGTGTTACTACACCCCGTGGTCCACTACCCTTACTGTGTACTGGAGTAGTGTTACAACACCCCGTGGTCCACTACCCTTACTGTGTACTGGAGTAGTGTTACAACACCCCCGTGGTCCACTACCCTTACTGTGTACTGGAGTAGTGTGTTACACCCCGTGGTTCACTACCCTTACTGTGTACTGGAGTAGTGTGTTACTACACCCCGTGGTCCACTACCCTTACCGTGTACTGGAGTAGTGTGTTACTACACCCCGTGGTCCACTACCCTTACCGTGTACTGGAGTAGTGTTACTACATCCCGTGGTCCACTACCCTTACTGTGTACTGGAGTAGTGTTACAACACCCCGTGGTCCACTACCCTTACTGTGTACTGGAGTAGTGTGTTACTACACCCCGTGGTCCACTACCCTTACTGTGTACTGGAGTAGTGTGTTACTACACCCCGTGGTCCACTACCCTTACCGTGTACTGGAGTAGTGTTACTACACCCCGTGGTCCACTACCCTTACTGTGTACTGGAGTAGTGTGTTACTACACCCCGTGGTCCACTACCCTTACTGTGTACTGGAGTAGTGTGTTACACCCCGTGGTTCACTACCCTTACTGTGTACTGGAGTAGTGTTACACCCCCCCCTCCCCGTGGTCCACTACCCTTACTGTGTACTGGAGTAGTGTGTTACACCCCCCGTGGTCCACTACCCTTACTGTGTACTGGAGTAGTGTGTTACACCCCCCGTGGTCCACTACCCTTACTGTGTACTGGAGTAGTGTTACTACACCCCGTGGTCCACTACCCTTACTGTGTACTGGAGTAGTGTTACTACACCCCGTGGTCCACTACCCTTACTGTGTACTGGAGTAGTGTTACTTCACCCCCGTGGTCCACTACCCTTACTGTGTACTGGAGTAGTGTTACAACACCCCGTGGTCCACTACCCTTACTGTGTACTGGAGTAGTGTTACTACACCCCGTGGTCCACTACCCTTACTGTGTACTGGAGTAGTGTTACACCCCCCGTGGTCCACTGCCCTTACTGTGTACTGGAGTAGTGTTACACCCCCGTGGTCCACTACCCTTACTGTGTACTCGAGTAGTTTTACACCCCCGTGGACCACTACCCTTACTGTGTACTGGAGTAGTGTGTTACACCCCCCGTGGTCCACTACCCTTACTGTGTACTGGAGTAGTGTTACACCCCCCGTGGTCCACTACCCTTACTGTGTACTGGAGTAGTGTTACACCCCCCGTGGTCCACTGCCCTTACTGTGTACTGGAGTAGTGTTACACCCCCGTGGTCCACTACCCTTACTGTGTACTCGAGTAGTTTTACACCCCCGTGGACCACTACCCTTACTGTGTACTGGAGTAGTGTGTTACACCCCCCGTGGTCCACTACACTTACTGTGTACTGGAGTAGTGTTACTACACCCCGTGGTCCACTACCCTTACTGTGTACTGGAGTAGTGTTACAACCCCGTGGTCCACTACCCTTACTGTGTACTGGAGTAGTGTTACAACACCCCGTGGTCCACTACCCTTACTGTGTACTGGAGTAGTGTGTTACTACACCCCGTGGTCCACTACCCTTTCTGTGTACTGGAGTAGTGTGTTACTACACCCCGTGGTCCACTACCCTTACCGTGTACTGGAGTAGTGTTACTACACCCCGTGGTCCACTACCCTTACTGTGTACTGGAGTAGTGTGTTACTACACCCCGTGGTCCACTACCCTTACTGTGTACTGGAGTAGTGTGTTACACCCCGTGGTTCACTACCCTTACTGTGTACTGGAGTAGTGTTACACCCCCCCCTCCCCGTGGTCCACTACCCTTACTGTGTACTGGAGTAGTGTGTTACACCCCCCGTGGTCCACTACCCTTACTGTGTACTGGAGTAGTGTGTTACACCCCCCGTGGTCCACTACCCTTACTGTGTACTGGAGTAGTGTTACTACACCCCGTGGTCCACTACCCTTACTGTGTACTGGAGTAGTGTTACTACACCCCGTGGTCCACTACCCTTACTGTGTACTGGAGTAGTGTTACTTCACCCCCGTGGTCCACTACCCTTACTGTGTACTGGAGTAGTGTTACAACACCCCGTGGTCCACTACCCTTACTGTGTACTGGAGTAGTGTTACTACACCCCGTGGTCCACTACCCTTACTGTGTACTGGAGTAGTGTTACACCCCCCGTGGTCCACTGCCCTTACTGTGTACTGGAGTAGTGTTACACCCCCGTGGTCCACTACCCTTACTGTGTACTCGAGTAGTTTTACACCCCCGTGGACCACTACCCTTACTGTGTACTGGAGTAGTGTGTTACACCCCCCGTGGTCCACTACCCTTACTGTGTACTGGAGTAGTGTTACACCCCCCGTGGTCCACTACCCTTACTGTGTACTGGAGTAGTGTTACACCCCCCGTGGTCCACTGCCCTTACTGTGTACTGGAGTAGTGTTACACCCCCGTGGTCCACTACCCTTACTGTGTACTCGAGTAGTTTTACACCCCCGTGGACCACTACCCTTACTGTGTACTGGAGTAGTGTGTTACACCCCCCGTGGTCCACTACACTTACTGTGTACTGGAGTAGTGTTACTACACCCCGTGGTCCACTACCCTTACTGTGTACTGGAGTAGTGTTACAACCCCGTGGTCCACTACCCTTACTGTGTACTGGAGTAGTGTTACTCCCCCCGTGGTCCACTACCCTTACTGTGTACTGGAGTAGTGTTACTACACCCCGTGGTCCACTACCCTTACTGTGTACTGGAGTAGTGTTACTACACCCCGTGGTCCACTACCCTTACTGTGTACTGGAGTAGTGTTACACCCCGTGGTCCACTACCCTTACTGTGTACTGGAGTAGTGTTACGCACCCCGTGGTCCACTACACTTACTGTGTACTGGAGTAGTGTTACTACACCCCGTTGTCCACTACCCTTACTGTGTACTGGAGTAGTGTTACTACACCCCGTGGTCCACTACCCTTACTGTGTACTGGAGTAGTGTTACACACCCCGTGGTCCACAACCCTTACTGTGTACTGGAGTAGTGTTACACCCCGTGGTCCACTACCCTTACTGTGTACTGGAGTAGTGTTACACCCCGTGGTCCACTACCCTTACTGTGTACTGGAGTAGTGTTACCCTTACTACCCTTACTGTGTACTGGAGTAGTGTTACTACACCCCGTGGTCCACTACCCTTACTGTGTACTGGAGTAGTGTGTTACACCCCGCCGTGGTCCACTACCCTTACTGTGTACTGGAGTAGTGTTACTACACCCCGTGGTCCACTACCCTTACTGTGTACTGGAGTAGTGTTACACCCCCTCCCGTGGTCCACTATCCTTACTGTGTACTGGAGTAGTGTTACACCCCGTGGTCCACTACCCTTACTGTGTACTGGAGTAGTGTTACACCCCGTGGTCCAATACCCTTACTGTGTACTGGAGTAGTGTTACCCTTACTACCCTTACTGTGTACTGGAGTAGTGTTACTACACCCCGTGGTCCACTACCCTTACTGTGTACTGGAGTAGTGTGTTACACCCCCCGTGGTCCACTACCCTTACTGTGTACTGGAGTAGTGTTACTACACCCCGTGGTCCACTACCCTTACTGTGTACTGGAGTAGTGTGTTACACCCCCCCGTGGTCCACTACCCTTACTGTGTACTGGAGTAGTGTTACTACACCCCGTGGTCCACTACCCTTACTGTGTACTGGAGTAGTGTATTACTACACCCCGTGGTCCACTACCCTTACTGTGTACTGGAGTAGTGTGTTACACCCCCCGTGGTCCACTACCCTTACCGTGTACTGGAGTAGTGTTACCCTTACTACCCTTACTGTGTACTGGAGTAGTGTTACAACACCCCGTGGTCCACTACCCTTACTGTGTACTGGAGTAGTTTTACACCCCCGTGGACCACTACCCTTACTGTGTACTGGAGTAGTGTGTTACACCCCCCGTGGTCCACTACCCTTACTGTGTACTGGAGTAGTGTTACACCCCCCGTGGTCCACTACACTTGCTGTGTACTGGAGTAGTGTTACTACACCCCGTGGTCCACTACCCTTACTGTGTACTGGAGTAGTGTTACAACACCCCGTGGTCCACTACCCTTACTGTGTACTGGAGTAGTGTTACACCCCCCGTGGTCCACTACCCTTACTGTGTACTGGAGTAGTGTTACTACACCCCGTGGTCCACTACCCTTACTGTGTACTGGAGTAGTGTTACTACACCCCGTGGTCCACTACCCTTACTGTGTACTGGAGTAGTGTTACACCCCCCGTGGTCCACTACCCTTACTGTGTACTGGAGTAGTGTTAACACCCCGTGGTCCACTACCCTTACTGTGTACTGGAGTAGTGTTACTACACCCCGTTGTCCACTACCCTTACTGTGTACTGGAGTAGTGTTACTACACCCCGTGGTCCACTACCCTTACTGTGTACTGGAGTAGTGTTACACCCCGTGGTCCACTACCCTTACTGTGTACTGAAGTAGTGTGTTACACCCCCGTGGTCCACTACCCTAACTGTGTACTGGAGTAGTGTTGCAACACTGAGCCCAATAGGCTCAGGAGTCTGTAAACCAGGTGATTGACAGTTGAGAGGCGGGATCAAAGCGCCAAAGCTTAACCCCCGCTAGCACAACTAGGTGAGTACACAGGTGGTGACCGGGCCGGACGAGTGGTAGAGTCCGTGAGGACTCCATAATTAACACATCTGACACCACAACTAACATGCCACACATGACCAAGAACTGATGTCAACTAATAATTCTAATTACCATTTCACGTGTGTGCAGGTGTGTGAGTGCTGTGACGGCTACACCTGACGCCACATTCCACACAGCTTAAAACTTACCAATCCTGGCCTGACCCATCCTAGCCCAACACAGTCTGACCTCAGCTAATGCATGCATATATCTGTCATATCTTTTTTAAGCTGGAACTTATCTTCGTTAAACACCATAGTATTTTTCTGTAGCCCATAGAAAGACCTGATCTACATCTGACTGGAGGTTCGCCGTGTCCTCTATGTTGCCTACTCTCATGAAGATCCTAGTGTCATCTGCAAAGGATGATACAGTGCTATAGGTTGTGTCCTTGTCTGTGTCCGATATGAGGATGAGAAAAAGTACTGGAGCAAGCACAGTACCCTGGGGGAACTGTATTGGAGCAAGCACAGTACCCTGGGGAACTGTATTGGAGCAAGCACAGTACCCTGGGGAACTGTATTGGAGCAAGCACAGTACCCTGGGGGACTGTACTGGAGCAAGCACAGTACCCTGGGGGACTGTACTGGAGCAAAGCACAGTACCCTGAGGGACTGAGCTATTCACGGTTGATGGACCGGATTTTATTTTGTTGACTATTACACATTGGGTTCTGTTAGTCAGGAAATTGTAGATCCATCTGCCTATTTTTCCGGTAATTCCTTTTGAACGTATTTCGTGTGCAATAACACCATCTTGAGGTTATCTTGAGATGATTTCGGGGCTTTAGTGTCCCCGCGGCCCGGTCCTCGACCAGGCCTCCACCCCCAGGAAGCAGCCCGTGACAGCTGACTAACACCCAGGTACCTATTTACTGCTAGGTAACAGGGGCATCTGGGTGAAAGAAACTCTGCCCATTGTTTCTCGCCGGCGCCTGGGATCGAACCCAGGACCACAGGATCACAAGCCCCGCGTGCTGTCCGCTCGGCCGACCGGCTCCGACCGGCTAACATGGTCACATTTGTCTAAGACTTTTACGAAATATCTACAAAACCTGAAGACCTTTGAGGTTTTGAGAATCATAAAATGATCTTCGTGGGTCCGTGTTGTGTGGGTCGTGACCACCCACACCGGGGAGCCGGTCGGCCGAGCGGACAGCACGCGGGGCTTGTGATCCTGTGGTCCTGGGTTCGATCCCAGGCGCCGGCGAGAAACAATGGGCAGAGCTTCTTTCACCCTATGTCCCTGTTACCTAGCAGTAAATTAGGTACCTGGGTGTTAGTCAGCTGTCACGGGCTGCTTCCTGGGGGTGGAGGCCTGGTCAAGGACCGGGCCGCGGGGACACTAAAAAAGCCCCGAAATTATCTCAAGATAACCTCAAGATAACCCACGCCCTCTTGTGACTGCTCTGTTATCAAGCCAATTGCCTTGTTACATAGTTCCAGGCCGGTGAACGCGTGCGCCTGCACGCACGCACATCGCACATATCTACTCACGCATGCATTAACATATCACCACACACTAGCGTGTCTTAATAATGGTTACTATATATGTGTGTGTTTGTGTACTACTAGTTGTGCTTGCGGGGGTTGAGCTTTGGCTCTTTGGTCCCGCCTCTCAACTGTCAATCAACAGGTGTACAGGTTCCTGAGCCTATTGGGCTCTATCATACCTACACTTGAAACTGTGTATGGAGTCAGCCTCCACCACATCACTTCCTAATGCATTCCATTTGTCAACCACTCTGACACTAAAAAAGTTCTTTCTAATATCTCTGTGGCTCATTTGGGCACTCAGTTTCCACCTGTGTCCCCTAGTGCGTGTGCCCCTTGTGTTAAACAGCCTGTCTTTATCAACCCTGTCAATTCCCTTGAGGATCTTGTATGTGGTGATCATGTCCCCTCTAACTCTTCTGTCTTCCAACGACGTGAGGTTTAATTCCCGTAATCTCCTCGTAGCTCATACTCCTCAGTTCGGGTACTAGTCTGGTGGCAAACCTTTGAACCTTTTACAGTTTAGTCTTAATGCTTAACTAGATATGAACTCCAGGCTAGAGCTGCATACTCCAGGATTGGTCTGACATATGTGGTATAGAAAGTTCTGAATGATTCCTTACCCAAGTTTCTAAAGGCCGTTCTTATGTTAGCCAACCTGACATATGCTGCTGCTGTTATCCTCTTGATATGGGTTTCGGGGGACAGGTCTGGCGTGATATCAACCCCCAGATTCTGGGGGTTGATATCAACTCTCTGATTCTTGAAGAATTTATATCTCCCAAATGATACATTCTATCTGGTCTCCTGCTCCCTACACCTGGCTTCATTACATTATATTTGCTTGGGTTAAACTCTAACAGCCATTTGTTCGACCATTCCTTCAGCTTATCCGGGTCTTCTTGAAGCCTCAAGCTGTCCTCCATCTGTCTTAATATCAGAAACAGGATAGGTCCGAGTACAGAGCCCTATGGGACTCCACTGGTGACTTCACTCCAGACTGTGGTCTCACCCCTCACTGTAACTCTCCAGGATTGGTCCTGACATATGCCGCTGATGTTAGCCCGCGCGCGCGCGCGTGTGTGTGTGTGTGTACTCACCTAATTGTACTCACCTAATTATGCTTGCGGGGGGTTGAGCTCTGGCTCTTTGGTCCCGCCTCTCACCCGTCAATCAACTGGTGTACAGGTTCCTGAGCCTATTGGGCTCTGTCATATCTACATTTGAAACTGTGTATGGAGTCAGCCTCCACCACATCACTGCCTAATGCATTCCATTTACTAACTACTCTGACACTGAAAAAGTTATTTCTAATGTCTCTGTGGCTCATTTGGGTACTCAGCTTCCACCTGTGTCCCCTTGTTCGCGTCCCTCCAGTATTGAATAGTTCATCCTTGTTTACCCGGTCGATTCCCCTGAGGATTTTGTAGGTTGTGATCATGTCCCCCCTTACTCTTCTGTCTTCCAGTGTCGTAAGGTGCATTTCCCGCAGCCTTTCCTCATAACTCATGCCTCTTAGTTCTGGGACTAGTCTAGTAGCATACCTTTGGACTTTTTCCAGCTTCGTCTTGTGCTTGACAAGATACGGGCTCCATGCTGGGGCCGCATACTCCAGGATTGGTCTTACATATGTGGTGTACAAGATTCTGAATGATTCCTTACACAGATTCCTGAACGCCGTTCTGATGTTAGCCAGCCTCGCATATGCCGCAGACGTTATTCTTTATGTGAGCTTCAGGAGACAGGTTTGGTGTGATATCAACTCCTAGATCTTTCTCTCTGTCTGTTTCATTAAGTACTTCATCTCCTATTCTGTATCCTGTGTCTGGCCTCCTGTTTCCACTGCCTAGTTTCATTACTTTGCCTTTACTCGGGTTGAACTTCAACAGTCATTTGTTGGACCATTCACTCAGTCTATCTAGGTCATCTTGTAGCCTCCTACTATCATCCTCTGTTTCAATCCTCCTCATAATTTTTGCATCGTCGGCAAACATTGAGAGGAACGAATCTATACCCTCTGGGAGATCATTTACATATACCAGAAACAGTATAGGTCCAAGGACTGACCCCTGCGGGACTCCACTTGTAACGTCTCGCCAATCTGAGACCTCACCCCTCACACTGACTCGTTGTCTCCTGTTGCTTAGGTACTCCTCTATCCACCGGAGTACCTTCCCTTTCACTCCAGCCTTCGTCTCCAACTTTCGCACTAGCCTCTTGTGTGGCACTGTGTCAAAGGCTTTCTGACAATCCAAAAATATGCAGTCTGCCCACCCTTCTCTTTCTTGCCTTATTTTTGTTGCCTGGTCGTAGAATTCAAGTAACCCTGTGAGGCAGGACCTGCCATCCCTGAAACCATGTTGATGCTGTGTTACAAAGTTCCTTCGCTCCAGATGCTCCACTAGTTTTTTTCGTACAATCTTCTTCATCAGCTTGCATGGTATGCAGGTTAGGGACACTGGCCTGTAGTTCAGTGCCTCCTGTCTATCCCCTTTCTTGTATATCGGGACTACGTTAGCTGCTTTCCAAATATCTGGCAGAGTCCCTGTTGCCAGTGATTTGTTATACACTATGGAGAGTGGTAGGCACAGTTCTTCTGCTCCTTCCTTTAGTATCCAAGGGGAGATTCCATCTGGGCCTTTGTCACATCCAACTCTAGTAAACACTTCCTTACTTCCCCGCTGGTAATCTCAAACTCTTCCAGTGGTTCCTGGTTAGCTATTCCCTCTCTTCTTTCTGGGATTTCTCCTTGCTCTAAGGTGAAGACCTCTTGGAATTTCTTATTCAGTTCCTCACACACTTCCTTGTCGTTTGTAGTGAATCCTTCTGCCCCTATCCTTAATTTCATAACCTGTTCCTTTACTGTGTGTGTGTGTTTACTAGTTGTGTACTAGTTGTGTTTTTACGGGGGTTGAGCTTTGCTCTTTCGGCCCGCCTCTCAACTGTCAATCAACTGTTTACTAACTACTTTTTTTTTTTTCCACACAAAATGGTGGTGTGGAAATGGTGGAATGGTTTTTTTTTGTGTGTGTGTGTGTGTATGTTGTCAGACATGATTCACCTTACACAGGTGTTAACTACACGTGTCTAATACAAAGATTGTTCCTTGACAGGTGAGTGCCAGCGCTGAGACAGGTGCCACCCCCACACCCCCCCCCCGGGTCCTGCCTCTGTGAGTAACCTCATATATTGCCTCTAAGTTCTCATATCTTATATCAAGAGAGCCTACGGGCTCACCATAGCCCGTGCTATTTGGAACTTTTTGTTCCAAGTAGCGAATCTTTAACAACAACAATCAAGAGAAAACGAGTTGAATTCTTCACCTATGGAACCTTTGCAAGTGTTTACAAGGCGTCATGAACAACAATAGACCATTAGATGCAAACTTGGCTGTTAAAGGAAACTTTGTAGAGTTGTAAACATGGAGTGTCGTAGTTTTTAGATTTTTTCTACCACAGACGTGGCCAGACATTTACAATGCTAACCAGAATATATACAATTTCTTCTGTCCTCCATGGACAGGGTTAGAGAAGTGTTAAACATATAGTTCAGGGATTTATTGAACAATCAACCACAGAAGGTGATTCGGTGCTTTTAAAATGCTAACCTAACCTACATACTTATATACATAGATACACATAAACAGTGTTCGAGGTGTCTTTTACATAGTGTCATTAATGTGCATTTACAAAGGTGACATGCACAGCCAGCTTCCACATAACTTCCACATAGCTGGTGACTGACCAGCTTCCACATAACATGTATACAAATACACACACACACATACATATATACACATATACCTTGTGTATATGTGCGTAGAAGTTTTGAGAAGTGCTTCTCTAATCTAAGCTCGAATATGTTTACTGCACCACACTGTACCACTGTAGCCGTGCAGTATGCCCGGGCTGGGGGCAGTGCACACATAGGTCGATTTGATAAAGATTAATTTTTATTTAATTTTGCCCCGAGGGGCGAGTTTATTGGGCAGCGTCACTCATCCTGTGAGTGGATACACCGCCATAGTAACAGTATTGGGCAGCGTCACTCATCCTGTGAGTGGACACACCGCCATAGTAACAGTATTGGGCAGCGCCACTCATCTTGTGAGTGGACACACCGCCATAGTGACAGTATTGGGCAGCGCCACTCATCCTGTGAGTGGACACACCACCATAGTGACAGTATTGGACAGCGCCACTCATCCTGTGAGTGGACACACCGCCATAGTGACAGTATTGGGCAGCGCCACTCATCCTGTGAGTGGACACACCGCCATAGTGACAGTATTGGGCAGCGCCACTCATCCTGTGAGTGGACACACCACCATAGTGACAGTATTGGGCAGCGTCACTCATCCTGTGAGTGGACACACCGCCATAGTGACAGTATTGGGCAGCGCCACTCATCCTGTGAGTGGACACACCACCATAGTGACAGTATTGGGCAGCGCCACTCATCCTGTGAGTGGACACACCGCCATAGTGACAGTATTGGGCAGCGCCACTCATCCTGTGAGTGGACACACCACCATAGTGACAGTATTGGGCAGCGCCACTCATCCTGTGAGTGGACACACCACCATAGTGACAGTATTGGGCAGCGCCACTCATCCTGTGAGTGGACACACCGCCATAGTGACAGTATTGGGCAGCGCCACTCATCCTGTGAGTGGAAACACCGCCATAGTGACAGTATTGGGCAGCGCCACTCATCCTGTGAGTGGACACACCGCCATAGTGACAGTATTGGGCAGCGCCACTCATCCTGTGAGTGGACACACCGCCATAGTGACAGTATTGGGCAGCGCCACTCATCCTGTGAGTGGACACACCGCCATAGTGACAGTATTGGGCAGCGCCACTCATCCTGTGAGTGGACACACCGCCATAGTGACAGTATTGGGCAGCGCCACTCATCCTGTGAGTGGACACACCGCCATAGTGACAGTATTGGGCAGCGCCACTCATCCTGTGAGTGGAAACACCGCCATAGTGACAGTATTGGGCAGCGCCACTCATCCTGTGAGTGGACACACCGCCATAGTGACAGTATTGGGCAGCGCCACTCATCCTGTGAGTGGACACACCGCCATAGTAACAGTATTGGGCAGCGCCACTCATCCTGTGAGTGGACACACCACCATAGTGACAGTATTGAGCAGCGTGATTCATCCTGTGAGTGGACACACCGCCATAGTAACAGTATTGGGCAGCGCCACTCATCCTGTGAGTGGACACACCACCATAGTGACAGTATTGGACAGCGCCACTCATCCTGTGAGTGGACACACCGCCATAGTGACAGTATTGGGCAGCGCCACTCATCTTGTGAGTGGACACACCACCATAGTGACAGTATTGGGCAGCGCCACTCATCCTGTGAGTGGACACACCGCCATAGTGACAGTATTGGGCAGCGCCACTCATCCTGTGAGTGGACACACCACCATAGTGACAGTATTGGGCAGCGCCACTCATCCTGTGAGTGGACACACCGCCATAGTGACAGTATTGGGCAGCGCCACTCATCCTGTGAGTGGACACACCGCCATAGTGACAGTATTGGGCAGCGCCACTCATCCTGTGAGTGGACACACCACCATAGTGACAGTATTGGGCAGCGTCACTCATCCTGTGAGTGAACATACCGCCATAGTGACAGTATTGGGCAGCGCCACTTATCCTGTGAGGGAACATACCTTTGCCTCATTTCGTGTGGTTTTCTGTTTAAGAGCGTATATCTTAGGCTAGGATGTATTATCTCAAGATGTATGTGGTTAGGTTGAGTAATGTTAAGTAGGTTTTAAAATCAATTGGCGAACCATGATGTTTATAATGTGACACGTGCCCATATAGCTCGGGTTATCTTGAGGTTATCTTGAAATTATTTCGGGGCTTAGTGTCCCCGCGGCCCGATCCTCGACCAGGCCTCCATCCCCAGGAAGCAGCCCGTGACAGCTGACTAACTCCCAGGTACCTATTTACTGCTAGGTAACAGGGGCATCAGGGATTGAAAGAAATTCTGCCCATTGTTTCTCTCCGGCGCCCGGGATCGAACCCGGGACCACAGGATCACAAGTCCAGCGTGCTGTCCGCTCGGCCGACCGACTCCCTAGACTATATATATGGAGGAGGAGTACAGTGTGTGTCAAAAACTAACTGGCTACGCAAAATTCCCATCTGCCAGGATGGTTAGTCAACTCGCTCTCGCACAAGACAGCACATATATGACTTGTTGCTTATAGTCACTATTTGGCTTATAAATATGTATATATGTGACAAATTCCAAGCCATATTTTTTTTCAAGGCACTAACTCTTCCTCTCAGTTTTATTAAACAATCCAGATTTTATACAAAATTTGACAATATCCTGAGTTACTTTACAATTTATTTAAATATTTGTTTGTTTTTTATTATTTTTATATAACTGTAATATCAATATAGGTATAGGTTCAGTACTAATTGTAATATCTTAACATACTAAGAAGGTTAGGTTAGGTCGGTGTCTTAAATTCAGCTTTTCAAGGTAAACTCATATATTCACAATAAATTAGTATGTCACATATGCACTTATTCATAAGCCAAATATTGACTATAAGCAAGTACGAGAACAGGTTGGATACAGGTCCATGTGATCAGTAGTCTGAACTGGCACATTATGAGGATATCCTCAAGAACACCAGAGTTAATAAGATCATTGCAAAGCTTCAGGTACAGTTAGTGCGGTGGTTAGTGCGTGGGCAACACAGTCAATGGCTGACCAGATCTCGTGGATGCAGAAAAGTCCTGTGCATACTGTGTGATTACCAGGGGCGAGATTCACGAAGCATTTACGCAAGTACTTACGAACCTGTACATCTTTCCTCAATTTTTGACGGCTTTGTTTACAATTATTAAACAGTTAATGAGCTTGGAAGCACCAGGAGGCTGTTTATAACAATAACAACAGTTGAATGGGAAGTTTTCATGCCTGTAAACTGTTTAATAAATGTAACCAAAGCCGTCAAAGATTGAGGAAAGATGTACACGTTCGTAAGTGCTTGCGTAACTGCTTCGTGTATGTGGCCCCAGGGTTTTAAGTATCCAGTACATGTTTGAGTGTTAGTGTCTTGTGTTCCATACAACTGCCATCAAATTAAATCTGCTGACTGTTGTATTCTTCATGTATCGTACTTGCTTGTCGAAGCCTTTCTTCACTACACGCTCCGAGACATTGTAGTCAGCTGCCTAATCCAGTTCTACATGGTGATTGTTGAGTTGTATTTACCTGAATAAATTGATGGTATTTCAGCACTGAAAATGTTTGAAAGTTTGTTTCCCAAGTGGAACATTGAGGAAAAGTCTTGCAGTCTCCGTGGTGTAGTGGTAAGACACTCGCCTGGCGTTCCGCGAGCGCTTTGTCATGGGTTCGTATCCTGGCCGGAGAGGATTTACTGGGCGCAATTCCTTAACTGTAGCCTCTGTTTAACTCAACAGTAAAATGTGTACTTGGATGAAAAAACGATTCTTCGCGGCGGGGATCGTATTCCAGGGACCATAGGATTAAGGACTTGCCCGAAACGCTACGCGTACTAGTGGCTCTACAAGAATGTAACAACTCTTGTATATATCTCAAAAAAAAAAAAAAAATGTTTTCCGATGATAATGTAAATTCATTGATTGTAATTAAGAATGGTTATACATGCAAGAGGCATATTGAAGGTTTTGCTTTATGTAGGTTTTAGCAGACTGTTTATGCTAACTTCTCAACTTTTACAGTTTGTTAACTTATTGAGCTAAACAGATGCTCAGTTCCTGAATGACATATACGTTACTGACACCTGTAACCGGTGTATACCGACTTGTGTAACCGGCCCCTTAATGGTAGCCGGATATCTTAGGCTACTATTAAGGGTAGCCAGTCCCGGTCGTCGAGGCCTGGTCGACGACCGGGCCGCAGGGACGCTAAGCCCCGGAAGCACCTCAAGGTAAAGTAGCATCTGGTGCAGGCGATGAGTCACAATAACGTGGCTGAAGTATGTTGACCAGACCACACACTAGAAGTTGAAGGGACGACGACGTTTCGGTCCGTAAATCGACTTGAGAATGGTCCAGGACGGACCGAAACGTCGTCGTCCCTTCAACTTCTAGTGTGTGGTCTGGTCAAAGTAGCATCTGGTGACTGACAGACATGGGTATTGGACCCTTATTGGCTAATTACATTAAGGTCATTAAAACTGTCAACTAACTTAATATACACGCTAACAATCACTCATCAATACTGTAACTCTCTTACCTAAACCAATCCCGGTTGAGGGTCCTGGTGGCACAGTGGGCTTGGTTCTACTCTCGTAATCGTGAATTCCCGGTTTGAATCCCGGGCGGGACAGAAATGGTTGGGTGCATTTCCTGTCACCTAATGCACCTGTTCACCTAGCAGCAAGTAGGTACCCAAGAGGTAGTCAACGTGTTTCAATAATTTCACCTCGAGGTTGGGGGGGGGGGAGGGAACTCGATATAAGCCTAACATATATATATATATTTATTAAGTATAAAGTATAAATTATTATTATTATTATTAAATACACTGGCTACCTGACCTCTTAATACAATTAATTTAATTAAATATTCAATCCAGCCTCCTGTTTAAAAAATAGTTTTTCTAACTGTCCATTAAAGTACAAAGATTGACGTACTAAGCATTTAGATAGTAGAATTTGGTACTATTCACTGTATACAATCCATAAATATGAAGCTAAAAAACAAACTTAACTATTCCTAGGCCTAGTACACATATGTACTATTTTAGGCTTCAGATATCGTTCGTGTATTAGGCCTAGGAAGTTTAGGATAAGTTAGTATGTCTTTGCCACATAAAAAATCTTTTCCTGTTTGTCCAAATTCAATAGTACCGATTTCTACTTTTTAATAGCGTTGTACGTCTGTACATGTACAATAGTACTCATTGGTACTATAAGTAGTGCTTCTTGTTGATGGAAAAGCGTGCAGTTTGCACAAAGGGTTGTGTTGCGGTGTAGATAGAGGAGCTGTGACTAAAGAGAGGCGGGTGTTAGTGGGAGACTTCCCGCACTATAGAGGCGGAGTTTTTTTTTTTTTTTTGACTATATACAAGAGTTGTTACATTCTTGTAGAGCCACTAGTACGCGTAGCGTTTCGGGCAGGTCCCTGGAATACGATCCCCGCCGCGAAGAATCGTTGTTACAACCAAGTACACATTTTACTGTTGAGTTAAACAGAGGCTACAGTTAAGGATTTGCGCCCAGTGAATCCTCCCCGGCCAGGATACGAACCCATGACATAGCGCTCGCGGAACGCGGACTGTACTTTTCTACCACAGACGTGGCCAGACATTTACAATGCTAACCAGCATATATACATTTTCTTCTGTCCTCCATGGACAGGGCGTCAGCTAATCCATGGTGTTGTGACGGGGCAGTTGTTATCTATGTGTGTGATAGTTGGTGGCGTCAGGTATATATGTGGTCACATGTGGGGCAGTGTTGGTCGACTGGAGATATTAAGTCACTGCTTTGACTAGTTTGGTATTTTTCCTGTAACGAGTGGTCTAATATATGCTCCTCCTAATATATCTTCCTAATATATCCTCCTAATATATGCTCGATGGTAAAGGGTATTTTAAGTGCGATAAAAACTAGTTTTGAAGTTTTATCTGTCACTGTGATGTCAGAAGCACTGACGGTTATCTTATCTTGAGGTTATCTTGAGATGATTTCGGGGTTTAGCGTCCCCGCGGCCCGGTCCTCGACCAAGCCTCCTTTTTGTTACACACCCCCCAGGAAGCAGCCCGTAGCAGCTGTCTAACTCCCAGGTAACTGTTTACTGCTAGGTGAACAGGTGCATCAAGGTGAAAAAAACTATGACCATTTTTGTTTCCGCCTCCACCGGGGATCCAACCCGGAACCTCAGGACTACGAATCCGAAGCGCTGTCCACTCAGCTGTCAGGCGTGAAGGAGATAGTATTGGAGTGCTTCACACACCTGACAGTGGGTGCTGTCAGGTGTGTACTTAGCGCTGTGTGCTGCCAGTCAGGTGTGTCCCAGCCTTACCTTACAGTCAGGTGTGTCCCAGCCTTACCTTACAGTCAGGTGTGTCCCAGCCTTACCTTACAGTCAGGTGTGTCCCAGCCTTACCTTACAGTCAGGTGTGTCCCAGCCTTACCTTACAGTCAGGTGTGTCCCAGCCTTACCTTACAGTCAGGTGTGTCCCAGCCTTACCTTACAGTCAGGTGTGTCCCAGCCTTACCTTACAGTCAGGTGTGTCCCAGCCTTACCTTACAGTCAGGTGTGTCCCAGCCTTACCTTACAGTCAGGTGTGTCCCAGCCTTTCCTTACAGTCAGGTGTGTCCCAGCCTTACCTTACAGTCAGGTGTGTCCCAGCCTTACCTTACAGTCAGGTGTGTCCCAGCCTTACCTTACAGTCAGGTGTGTCCCAGCCTTACCTTACAGTAAGGTGTGTCCCAGCCTTACCTTACAGTCAGGTGTGTCCCAGCCTTACCTTACAGTCAGGTGTGTCCCAGCCTTACCTTACAGTCAGGTGTGTCCCAGCCTTACCTTACAGTCAGGTGTGTCCCAGCCTTACCTTACAGTCAGGTGTGTCCCAGCCTTACCTTACAGTCAGGTGTGTCCCAGCCTTACCTTACAGTCAGGTGTGTCCCAGCCTTACCTTACAGTCAGGTGTGTCCCAGCCTTACCTTACAGTCAGGTGTGTCCCAGCCTTACCTTACAGTCAGGTGTGTCCCAGCCTTACCTTACAGTCAGGTGTGTCCCAGCCTTACCTTACAGTCAGGTGTGTCCCAGCCTTACCTTACAGTCAGGTGTGTCCCAGCCTTACCTTACAGTCAGGTGTGTCCCAACCTTACCTTACAGTCAGGTGTGTCCCAGCCTTACCTTACAGTCAGGTGTGTCCCAGCCTTACCTTACAGTCAGGTGTGTCCCAGCCTTACCTTACAGTCAGGTGTGTCCCAGCCTTGCCTTACTGTCAGGTGTGTCCCAGCCTTACCTTACGGTCAGGTGTGTCCCAGCCTTACCTTACGGTCAGGTGTGTCCCAGCCTTACCTTACAGTCAGGTGTGTCCCAGCCTTTCCTTACAGTCAGGTGTGTCCCAACCTTACCTTACAGTCAGGTGTGTCCCAGCCTTACCTTACAGTCAGGTGTGTCCCAGCCTTACCTTACAGTCAGGTGTGTCCCAGCCTTAATCTGGTCATCGTTATATCAATATATCTACTTTTATATCTGACACGTTTCAAATTTAAATTTAAATTTTGCCCCGAGGGGCGAGTTTATTGGGCAGTGCCACTCATCCTGTGAGTGGACACACCGCCATAGTGACAGTATTGGGCAGTGCCACTCATCCTGTGAGTGGACACACCGCCATAGTGACAGTATTGGGCAGTGCCACTCATCCTGTGAGTGGACACACCGCCATAGTGACAGTATTGGGCAGCGCCACTCATCCTGTGAGTGGACACACCGCCATAGTGACAGTATTGGGCAGCGCCACTCATCTTGTGAGTGGACACACCGCCATAGTGACAGTATTGGGCAGCGCCACTCATCTTGTGAGTGGACACACCGCCATAGTGACAGTATTGAGCAGCGCCACTCATCCTGTGAGTGGACACACCGCCATAGTGACAGTATTGGGCAGCGTCACTCATCCTGTGAGTGGACACACCGCCATAGTGACAGTATTGGACAGCGCCACTCATCCTGTGAGTGGACACACCGCCATAGTGACAGTATTGGGCAGCGTCACTCATCCTGTGAGTGGACACACCGCCATAGTGACAGTATTGGGCAGCGCCACTCATCCTGTGAGTGGACACACCGCCATAGTGACAGTATTGGGCAGCGCCACTCATCCTGTGAGTGGACACACCGCCATAGTGACAGTATTGGGCAGCGCCACTCATCCTGTGAGTGGACACACCGCCATAGTGACAGTATTGGGCAGCACCACTCATCCTGTGAGTGGACACACCGCCATAGTGACAGTATTGGGCAGCGTCACTCATCCTGTGAGTGGACACACCGCCATAGTGACAGTATTGGGCAGCGCCACTCATCCTGTGAGTGGACACACCGCCATAGCAGCATGTACAACACTCCCCAATAGGAAGAAAACCCGCTGGGTTGTTCATCCGTTTTCCATTTCATTACAAAATCTTGGGTGATGGTATGGTTGAAGGTTCCTGTATGTGCTACATGAGGTAGTGGTTGACAGATACTGTGAGGTGTCTTGTACAACCCTTTCTACTACCCAAACAGGAAGATGGGCTGAAATATTGTGTATTGAACCTGTTATGTACCCGTAACCTTTGCCCCACTCAAAGGACTGGTGGGTGACGCATAGTAAAGATAGTGAGCAGTTCAGCTTACGTATGTAAGTGTACAGCTTACGTATGTAAGGTATGTGTGAACGTGTACAGCTTACGTATGTAAGGTATGTGTGAAGGTGTACAACTTACGTATATAAGTGTACAGCTTACGTATGTAAGGTATGTATGAACGTGTACAACTTACGTATATAAGTGTACAGGTTACGTATGTACGGTTGTGTGAACGTGTAGTGGACGGGTGCGGCTGGAGTCATGTGTGTGGGGCCGCCCCGCACCCTGCTAGTCTGTGTGGCAGCTCCAGGCTGCATGGTATACGCTCTCACTGCTCCCTGGCTCCCTAATACTTGCATGTCCTCTGTAAGTATATGGGAATCGTTCACCCTGTGTGTGTGTTTATACAGTGAATAACTTTGTCAGTGCTTTGTTACGGTGAAGTTTTGTGCTTGTGAAGAACAGTGCTGGGAGATCCCACACCTACTGCCAAAGGTACGATGTTTACTGAAACGCGCATATACGTATACCCTTATGGACCGATATATATATATACTTTAGTATGTTAATTTGTTTTCAAATCATTGATAATTCAGTGCATTGATGTATATCTGATCATTTTGTACTGCATGTGGCCACGCTTCTAGTTAATTAAAGAGTTATTAACAAGCGTGGTGGCGGCAGGTGGCGCCACTCTAGGGGGGGGGGGGGGGGGCGGGGGCGGGGCCTTGTACCGTACAATACATATTCTCAATTATGGTAATTATTGTTTGATACAATAATTACCATGTTTGTTAATTGGGTCACGTGACGCTTGTAGGTTTGTACAATACTTAGTTTGATCTCGACTAGTGAGAGGCTGTTATCTGGGCGCTACATGAACTAAGACGCGAAATTCAATAAAAATTTTACGTTGCACAGAGAAAGTATTCAGTTTTGGGGTCTGGCAGTTACATCACAAATGTTTATTTTCTTTACATTTCGTTCATTTATGGATAATATACATTATAATTAACTGATAGGTAATATGTATATATATTGGTGATGTCCAATGACGAACTCACTTTATAAGGAAATTGTTATTCAATTTCAAATTGAATAACAAAAATTGAAAAAATTCAATTTCAAAGTTTCAATTCTTTCTCCTTGGTCTGAAACTCACATTTTTCATCACGTGTTAATTTTCGTGATTTACACACACACACACACACACACACACACACACACACACACACACACACACACACACACACACACACACACACACACACACACACACACACACACACACACACACGCACACACACACACACACACACACACACACACACGCACGCACGCGCGCACACACACACGCGCGCGCACACACGCGCGCGCACACACGCGCACACACACTGAAACACACCGGACTCACTGAAACAAAACTCTCTGGAATCATAACGAATGCCGTGTTTCCCCAGGAGTATACAGTAATAAGGAAAGAGAGGGAAGGTAGAGGAGGAGGCGGAGTGGCCCTACTCATGAGAAGGGAATGGAGTTTTAAGGAGATGGCCATCCCGGGCTGTGAGGAGTTCAGAGACTACATAGCAGGCACCATAACAATGGGAGGACCAAGAATAGTAGTAGCAGTAATATACAACCCTCCACCAAATGACAGGAGACCCAGTCAAGAGTATGAAAACAACAACAAGGCAGTTAACACTATAATTGAGAGGGCAGCCTCTGCTGCCTGTAGAAATAGATCCCACCTGCTCATCATGGGCGACTTCAATCACGGAAAGATTGACTGGGAGAACAAGGAACCGCATGGAGGCGAGGATACGTGGAGAGCCAAACTATTGGAGGTGGTGACAAGCAACTTTTTAACGCAGCATGTCGGAGAACCCACAAGGATGAGAGGCAATGACGAACCAGCGAGACTCGACCTAGTCTTCACTCTGAACGACTCCGACATAAGAGAAATCGGTTTTGAGGACCCAGTAGGAATGAGCGACCACAGTGTACTGGTGTTTGAGTACTTGATTGAAGAAGGGTTATTGAACTCGAGGAGGGATACCGAAACCAAAAGGTTAGCATACCGAAAGGGAAACTATGAGGGGATAAGAAAATTCCTAACAGATATAGCATGGGAAACAGAGCTCAGGGGAATGACGGCCCAAGATATGATGGATTACATCACGCAGAAGTGCAAGGACGCAGCAAACAAGTTTGTCCCAGTCCAAAAGGAAAACAGAGAAATGAAGATGAGAAACCCATGGTTTAATCAAAGATGTAGGCTAGCTAAGCAGCAAAGTAAAAGGGCATGGAGAAACTATAGGAATAACAGGACACTGGAGAGCAGAGAAAGATATCAGAATGCCAGGAATGAATATGTCAGGATGAGAAGAGAGGCAGAAAGACAATACGAAAATGACATCGCAAGCAAGGCAAAGACTCAGCCTAAATTGTTGCATAGCCACATTAGGAGAAAAACAACAGTAAAGGAACAGGTTATGAGATTAAGGATAGGGGCGGAAGGATTCACTACAAATGACAAGGAAGTGTGTGAGGAATTGAATAAGAAATTCCAGGAGGTCTTCACCTTAGAACAAGGAGAAATTCCAGAGGTAAGTGAGGGAATAGCTAACCAAGAACCACTGGAAGAGTTTGAGATTACCAGTGGGGAAGTAAGGAAGTGTTTACTAGAGTTGGACGTGACGAAGGCTATAGGCCCAGATGGAATCTCCCCTTGGGTTCTAAAGGAAGGAGCAAGAGAACTGAGCCTACCACTCTCCATAGTGTATAACAAATCACTGGCAACAGGGGAACTGCCAGATACTTGGAAAGCAGCTAACGTAGTCCCGATATACAAGAAAGGGGATAGACAGGAGGCACTGAACTACAGGCCAGTGTCCCTAACCTGCATACCATGCAAGCTGATGGAGAAGATTGTGCGAAAAAAACTAGTGGAGCATCTGGAGCGAAGGAACTTTGTAACACAGCATCAACATGGGTTCAGGGATGGCAGGTCCTGCCTCACAGGGTTACTTGAATTCTACGACCAGGCAACAAAAATAAGGCAAGAAAGAGAAGGGTGGGCAGACTGCATATTTTTGGATTGTCAGAAAGCCTTTGATACAGTGCCACACAAGAGGCTAGTGCGAAAGTTGGAGATGCAGGCTGGAGTGAGAGGGAAGGTACTCCGGTGGATAGAGGAATACCTAAGCAACAGGAGACAACGAGTCTGTGTGAGGGGTGAGGTCTCAGATTGGCGAGACGTCACAAGTGGAGTCCCGCAGGGGTCAGTCCTTGGACCTATACTGTTTCTGGTATATGTAAATGATCTCCCAGAGGGTATAGATTCGTTCCTCTCAATGTTTGCCGACGATGCAAAAATTATGAGGAGGATTGAAACAGAGGATGATAGTAGGAGGCTACAAGATGACCTGGATAGACTGAGTGAATGGTCCAACAAATGGCTGTTGAAGTTCAACCCGAGTAAATGCAAAGTAATGAAACTAGGCAGTGGAAACAGGAGGCCAGGCACAGGATACAGAATAGGAGATGAAGTACTTAATGAAACAGACAGAGAGAAAGATCTAGGAGTTGATATCACACCAAACCTGTCTCCTGAAGCCCACATAAAGAGAATAACGTCTGCGGCATATGCGAGGCTGGCTAACATCAGAACGGCGTTCAGGAACCTGTGTAAGGAATCATTCAGAATCTTGTACACCACATATGTAAGACCAATCCTGGAGTATGCGGCCCCAGCATGGAGCCCGTACCTTGTCAAGCACAAGACGAAGCTGGAAAAAGTCCAAAGGTATGCTACTAGACTAGTCCCAGAACTAAGAGGCATGAGTTATGAGGAAAGGCTGCGGGAAATGCACCTCACGACACTGGAAGACAGAAGAGTAAGGGGGGACATGATCACAACCTACAAAATCCTCAGGGGAATCGACCGGGTAAACAAGGACGAACTTTTCAACACTGGTGGGACGCGAACAAGGGGACACAGGTGGAAGCTGAGTACCCAAATGAGCCACAGAGACGTTAGAAAGAACTTTTTCAGTGTCAGAGTAGTTAGCAAATGGAATGCATTAGGAAGTGATGTGGTGGAGGCTGACTCCATTCACAGTTTCAAATGTAGATATGATAGAGCCCAATAGGCTCAGGAATCTGTACACCAGTTGATTGACGGTTGAGAGGCGGGACCAAAGAGCCAGAGCTCAACCCCCGCAAGCACAATTAGGTAAGTACAATTAGGTAAGTACACACGCACACACGCACACGCACACACGCACGCACGCACACGCACGCACACGCACATATATATATATATATATATATATATATATATGCAATTGACGATCACAAAACACTGATCATTTTATGCGGAAAATCCACAGAGAAATATGAAATGAGGTGAACGTTTCGGCTTTGTTAAAGCCTTTGTCAACACCAGACTGACTCAAACAGTCAGTCTGGTGTTGACAAAGGCTTTAACAAAGCCGAAACGTTCACCTCATTTCATATTTCTCTGTGGATTTTCCGCATATATATATATATATATATATATATATATATATATATATATATATATATATATATATATATATATATATATATATATATATATATATGTTGATTGCTGGTGAAAAGATTAATGATTCTAACTCGAATCTTCTCAATATTCCTTACGTTTTTTTTTCACTATTGGAGGTAATTGAAATCAAAGTTAATTTTCTCATTTTTTATTATGGTCTGATGCCTAAAAGCGTTTCACAAGGGCTTCTTACATTCTCAAAGACAGGTTTACACATCATTTCATGCTTATATTCGTTTTTGGGTGAGGTGATATGACACAAATGTTTTTGGGTGAGGTGATATGACACAAATGTTTTTGGGTGAGGTGATATGACACAAATGTTTTTGGGTGAGGTGACAGAACACGAATCAATGGGTATATGTTGGGTATGAGAACATAAGAATGAAAGTAACTACAGAAGGCCTACAGGCCCATATTTTCTCTTGTTGCTTCTATGTTGGTTCGGGGTCTTGAAGTGGGTAGAATATAGTTATGTGTTAATTGGCTGTTGATTGCTGGTGTTGACTTTTTGATGTGTAGTGCCTCGCTGATGTCGAGTCTCTGCTATAGCTGTATCTATCAATAATTTCTCTGTTGCTTGTTAAGATTTCTCTGGTGATGGTCTGGTTGTGTGAGGAGATTATATGTTCCTTGATGGAGCCCTGTTGTTTGGGCATTGTTAATTGCCTAGAAAGAGACGTTGTAGTCTTGCCTATACTGAGTTCTTTTGGGCTTACAGTCCCCAAGTGGGCATGTGAAGGCATAGACGACATTGGTTTCCTTCAAGGTGTTCTTTTTGGTGTCTGGGGAGTTTTTCATGATTTTTCATAATTTTTTTGTGCAACTATCACATTCAGAGATTGGTAGATACTGACTCCAAGGTTGTATTCTTAATCAACCTGCTGCAAGGTAATGTTGTTGATTGGTAGTAGTGACTTACATTGTTATGCCCTACATGCAGGGTCTTGCATTTTTCGACATTAAAATACATTTTCCAGTCTACTTTGTGTGGAATTTATTTAGATCTCTTTGTATGGTCTCAAGAAAATTACTGGCTTTCCATCTGGAGACCAGTGCCAGGGCTTGCAGACTCTTGAATGTGTGACACAACAACAAATGATGCCTTTCTTTGGTTAATAATTCTGTGGATATTGCATATACTGTACAACATTTGGTAAAACAACTTTTTTAGTCATACTACAAGACTTAAACATAATAGAACTTATTTTACACTATTAAGAACATATCTAAATTTGAGTTGTCCATAGACAGGCAACTTTACTTTAGGAGAATAAAAGGGCAGTATAATATGGGTCTCAGTAGTTCAATTGAGTTCGTTCTAGGCTCACAGTTGGGAATTTTGGGTTTAAATCCCGAGTGGGGCAGAAGTGGTTGGGTACATTTCCTGCTCACCTAGCAGTAATTAAATACCCAAGAGTTAGTCAGCTTATTGTGGGGTTGCATCCTGGGAAGGGTCAGTAGTTTGACCTAGGGATATGGCCTAACATGTTTATATACACTGTCTGCCTGTCCCTCGACACAATGAATTATTAACCAGACACATGTTAGATGTGTATTTAAAGTTTTTATACAGTAAAGTACTGTATAGACCAATAAGGGTCCTGTAGTACACATGTCAAGATCAATATGCAAGGAGCAAGTTATGAATCCATTTATTGCATCAATCAGTTTTTATATGATTCTGTATGCCAAGGCCTATACAAAGTATTCAGGCAGTTTAGTATAGACGGGCACTCGTGTTTATAGTGACTAAATGGCATAAATGCTCCCTTTGGTTTTGTGAAAAATTTCTGTATATGAAAGTTCTTAATTTAAAGCTGTCTCTCTGAGGACTCATGCCCTGTAAATTTACTTTTAAAGCTTTGTGGGCAAGTTTTAATAAGATTCATGTTTGTGTGTACCATACAAGGCAATTTTCTTTTTTTGTCAGGTTCATAAGGGAAACGAGTAAATTTATGAATGAAGAGCTGAGTGTTCCTCATAGTTGTCTGGTCCTCCTAGTCACCAGCTGTGGTTGTGTGGTGGTTGAAGATGGGGGCCAAGAACACCACACCAAGCTCTGCGAAGAGACAAAACAAGACTGGGAGAAATGAACTATCGCCACAGGTGCACAAGTTTGTTGAGAGTCGTGCAACATATGCCAGTAACAGTGCTCCTGTGAATGTCCACGAGGCTGTGGGTTTATGCAGGGCACCTGAAATTTTGCTGGTTACTTCGCAACAGAGTATTCCTGAAATTCAGCCGTTGGGCAATAAGGCTATCATTCCGGAACAGACAGTTGCTGGATATATTGAAAAGGATGAGAGACTGAATATTAAACAACAAACCGTTGCTGAATATTTAGGAAAGAATAATGGAAGCACTATTCCACAACAGACTGTTGCTGGATATGTGAATAGTGATAATACAACTAATACTTCACGACAGACCATCTCTTCATACGTAGACATTGATGACAAAGCCACCACTCCACAACAGACTTCTACTGGATGTGTGGAAAAGGGTGATGCAGCTACTATTCTATTACAGAACATCTCAGAATATGTGGAAGAGGATGTTACATCCACTTTTTCGAGCCAGGGAGGTGCTGGATATATCCCAGGGGATGCTGGAAATGCAATTTCAAGACAAACCAGAACTAAATATGCAGACTGTGATAATACAGTCACCAGTTTGCAACAAAGTGCTACTGAAGCTGAAAGTATTATTTCCAAAACTGCTGTTGTTAAGAAGGAAGTGATTGATATATCAAAGACTGATCAGGTTACTTCTGGTCAACAACAAAGAGACGATGTCAGTCTTAAGTTAGATGCAGCTATTCTTCAGAATTTCAATCATCTATTTAAGTCAACAGTTACTGAGAATATGAACTGGGAGACCAAAACTCACATAAGCATTGCTGAAAATGAAGTCCTTGAAACTGAAAGAGGATTAGAAGATAGGGACATTAAAATAAAAAGTAAACCAGAAATTGATGTTTCAAAACCTGAAAATAAAAATAAGAAATGTTACTCTGATCTGCAGCCATTTATACAAGAGACCGAGAACGGTACAGGTTGTGCAGAAGATGAAAGGAGAGCACCAAAAAATGAAGAATCATCAAATCATATTTCAGAAAAGATCCTTCAGAGTACTTTAAAGGAAAGATCCATGCAAAATCTAGGAAAGACCACTCAGTATGTTAAGAAAACCCCAGAAAATGAACTTGTGGATAATGAAAATATAATTCTTGCAAAAGCTGATGCCACAGAAATAATAATAACAGAGGAAGAAGTTGGCATAAATACTGCTGAAGGACCAAAGGATGATGAAAGTGTCAAGATGAATGAAGACAAAGACGTCTTAAAACTTGATCAAGCTACAGGTTAGTGTCTTGAGTTTTCATGTTTTCTGTTTAACATTTATTAAAGCTTGGCTTTTAAAGCCTTCAAGTGAGCCAGAAGCATTCTGCCCAGTTTGAGTGAAAGTGTGTACTGTACCATTTGTCTGTTATGTCCAGTAAAGAGTTTGGCTGAATAGATTAGGACATGATAGACAAAGGGCCATAAAATGTAAAATTATTGTTTATGTAAGAGTGCTAGGCCTACTCCAGTTGAATTGAAATTGAAATAAGTTTAATTCAGTTGATTGCTCACAGTTAAAAGTTCAGATCATCCTCTGTACCTACAGAATTGCTTGATACATAATTCCTTTTGACATGACTTCTAATCCATCTAAATTAGAGGGAACAAACATACAAGATTTGTTATAAATTCGTAAATGCTTTAGAAATATGGAAATCTGCATTTATTCACTAAATACAAGGTGTCTGCATTGATTAGCTAAATATAAGGCTTCTGCATTTATTAATTAGTAGAGGGGTACCCAGGGTTGCTCTGGTGACAGGTCATATCTTCATTACTGTAACCATCTTTACTACTCAATTATTACTATAACCATCTTCACAAACAGTCATCACTAACAGCTTTATTACCCTCC